>NC_052564.1:3162012-3328424 GCF_016699485.2 Gallus gallus | reverse complement strand
TACATGGGGGTGTGCAGGCGGTGGTCGCAGGCTACGGCTGTGCTGATGAGGCCGTTGCCCAGGAGGGCAGCCAGGTAGATGCCCAGCAAGAGCCAGAAGTGCAGGAGCTGCAGCTGCCGCGTGTCTGCCAACGCCAGGAGGAGGAACTCGCTGATGGAGCTGCTGTTGGGCATCTGTACTTCTGGGGATGTGGTTCTGAGAAAGGAGAAGACAAGGAGATGTTAGAAAAAACTTCAGAGGAGTCAGCCCTGCTCTGAGCCTTTGGGCACAGGGAAGTTTCCACCAGTGTCTCCTAGATTTTAGGTGGGAAGGTATCTGCACTTCGATCCCTTGTTTACTGATTCTGATTCTGCCCAGCGGGTCTATGAAAATATTCCCTTTTTATCACAGTGATCCATGAAATTGGCACCCTGCCCTTCTGCCTGTGTAAGGGAAGGAGATGCGATTCATCTCATCCTCTTTTTCCATCCTTCAGGGATGGGTCCGTAGTATCAGAATCACAGAGCTCATGCTGCCACACTGTGTAAGGGAGAGAGAGATGCTCATGAGATCAGCACTGAACCAAACCTGTACACATTTTGTCATTTTGTAGGGGAGAGCCTGACTTCAAATCCATTTGCAGAATGCTTTGTCTCTCCAGATCCCGTACGAGTGATGAAAAATCTTTGTTGTATGCAGTCTCCCACTGATAAAAGTAAACTTCACACCTTGCTCTCTAGAAGATGAGAAGAAAAAGTGGATTCTATTTTTGGATTTGGATTACCCAGAAAATAAATAGTGAAATGGTAAAAAATCTTCAGGTTTGCTTTCCTGCTGTAAGCACAAATAAGTGCACAGTGGTAACACCTTCTCACTCTTCCTTAGAGAAGAGTCAAGCTGCTCTGTCCATCAGGCTTGTTCCTGTGCTCTGATGCTGCAGAACGGAAGCCCTCAGCTAGAGCAAGTCTTTCTCCGCAGTAAAGAAACATTGAGCGCCTTCTGCCAGATACGTAATGGGATGTCCCAAATTAAGTGATCCCTCTAGGAAAAGCAGATTCACTGCCTGGAGCAAAAGACTTACCTTGTCAAGGATAGTGAGAAATGCACTCTGGGCTTCTCAAAATGCTTCTCAAGGGATGCGAGTGTGATACCTTCTTCAGTGTGCTCACAGACACTCACACTGCACACATCCTGTAATCTCTCTCTCTTTCCCCTTCTATCCTCATGTCACCTGCAGATCATGCCCCCAGCCCTGCTGTGCTGTACAGAAGAGCTGCTCCTGGGCACTGCTGTCTCCCTGCCTTCAGCTCTGCCCACTTGTATCAGCTCCCTGTGTCCCAGGAGCCCGGCCCAGCTCGGCAGCAGGGGAGGTGATTTCCTTCTCTCCCTGCAGATATCCATGGCCCTCCTGAGCTGGCAGCTCCTGCAAGGCAGCACAGTCATCACTGCAGAACGTACTTCAAAGTCAGCTCAATTAATCTGCATGTCCACTGGATTCCAGAAGCACGGTTGTTCCTACCAAAAGAAGTTTGACCATGAGAGAAGTAAAAGCCAAATCTGGAAATCTCTGCGCATGACCCATAACAAAAATGACACACAGACAAGGACTGGGAGGAGGACTTCCCCTGTCTGGGTAGTGGTAGAGCTGAGGCAGTGCAAGCGTGAAATTACAGGATCACAGCATAGCTTAGGTAGGAGGGGTCTTAAAAGATAACCTAGTTTAAGCCCCCAGCCATGGGCAGGGCTGTCAACCACCAGATCAGGATGCCCAGGATCCCATCCATACTGACTTTGAATGCCTCCAGGGATGGAGCATACACAGCCTCTATGGACAATTTCTTCCTGTGACTGTGTGTAAAAATGTCATTCTAACATCTAACCTAAGTCTCCCCTTTTTAATTTAAAGCCATTTTCCTTTGTCCTATTACTATCAGACCATCTCATCCTAACCCTAGGGTTAGGCATCTCATCCACTGATTGAAATCCTGGGGCGGAAATGGGATTCTGTTCCTCACAGAACCATGGGAGCCAGAAATCCTCTTAGTTGAGTTCAGATGCGCACAATAATGTGGAGAGGACTTGCAGAGAGATGTGGACAAGTTAGAGAACTGGGCAAGCGCCAACTGCATGAAGCATAACAACAACAAGTGCCTGATTCTGCACCTGGGAAGGCGCAACCCTGGACATACACACTGACTGCAGGATGGGATACTGGAGAGCAATCCAGAGCAATGCAGAGGAGAACTCTGCATGTGGATTAAAATCAAACATGGCATCCCCAGAACCAAACGTTCCCAGCGAGGAAATGGTGCCTCCACCTTGGGCCTGAGAGATCTGAAGTTCCAAGTTTTGTTGTCACTGACTACTTGTTCACACTGGGCCCTTCTCACATCCCACAGCCTGCGATGAGACACACTGCCTGCATGGGACTTGGGTCTCACAGCATCAATGTACCCCATGCAGAGCCTGGGAGCTGCTGTCCCCTTGACTGTCATTTGACCTCACTCAAACCTTCATCCCAAAGCCCCAGGAAGGGCCCTGAGCCAGCATGAGGGACAGGATCTCTCTGCCAAGGGTCTGGGGATCAGGGCTTGGCCTTTCTGCTTCATAAGACAAAGGAGGCTTTTCGCAGCATCACAGCCACCATCCCAGTGCCTTTGCCTGCCTGTCAGCATGGCTTCCAATTATCTGCTCTAACAAGTCCCTGGGGAAGATTCCTTGTTAGTGGCCCTCAATGGGGCCCATTAATACTCCAAGAAACTTCTCTGTTTCTTCTGACTTGGTCTTCTTGAGCACTTTGTGCAGTCTCCTCTCTGCACTGGTGGTTGATGGACTCAGCAGCAAATGCCCCATAGGGCCCATTACTGCCTAAGGTGCCGTCCTGTGCCTTGTGCCTTCCTGTCATCTTCTTCAGGTGTTCAGAACTTGTACAGCTAACTGGAGAGGTATCTGGAGAGAGCTTAAAGAGGAAGAGTTCAATGGTCACTTAAAAAGTCCAGTTATTTATTTATTGATAGCCGTATTTAAACAAGATGTTAAAACAGTACTTGGCAGTTGATTCTGACCAAGGATGTCCCATAATGAGCTTTGCTCCTTCACTGTTATGGACAAACGTCCTCTTAAGCTTTCCCCATCCCTTTCTAGTCATGGCCCCATGGGACTGGCATCACTTTTCCTCACATCACTCTTCTCCTCTGGAGTCACCCGCTCACTGCTAAACCTCCTTTGCACCAACTCCCACTGGCTTTCCTCAGAGAAGCAGCTGCACGTGGGCAATGACAGATTTCTCTTTTTTGCCAACAAACAGAAAGAAATGTGATGCAATTGAATGAACAGTAAAACACAGTGATGAACTACATGCCTTGTCCAAGCTGCATCTACTGAGCTTTGTCTTTCACAGGGAATATTTGTACAAGAAATGAGTTAGACAGAGGGAGGAAAAGATAGATATAGTCACAGTGAAGGAGTTGACAAGAGAGTCCATCAGACTATGGAGAGATGGAGCAGGTTCCAGTAATCTCCTTGAAGATAACAGTTCAACCAGATAGCTGTTAAGTATCTGAGTGAACAAAGAGCAAGGGATGGGGAAATGTGGAGGGCAGTGGGAAGAGCGTGTGTCCAGATGGCCAGCTGAAAGCATGACCTTCAGCATGGTCATATGTTAAGGAGAGCTGGAGATCCCTGGAGGATGAAGAACATCAAATACGCAGCAGGGTAGAGCAGCGGAGGACGCTGGGCATTAGTCACAGGGCATTGGCTCTGGCACCGCTGTCTGTGTCCCTGTACCTGAAGACATCTGTCGCGCAAACACAGTTCTGGAAAGCACTGTCCATTCTGAAAAATAAATTATAATTAGAAAAAATACATAAAATCGCCGCAAAGACTGGTGTTACAAATTAAAAAGAAAAAGAACTTAGGAGTATTTCTGAACTTGAGAAGTGCGTTAACACATTTTTGCTCATTTCTATCTTTGCCTTCAAACTTTGCTTCAGTTTTATTGACAAGAACATCTTTCAGTCTTCCCTGCCCAGAACCTTCTGTGACATCTCTCAGTCTTTGCACTGACGGAGTCACACTGTGGTTCTGATCTCTCTTCATGCTCTCAGACCTTGTTTTCTATGGTCACATGCAGCACAGGACACTTCATGCTCTGGAAACATCTACTCTCTTCCCATCAGCAATAGGCCATGAGGACATAGGATCACAAGGTAACCCAGGCTGAAAAGGAACCTGGGGGATGTCTGCAGTCCAACCCAGGACAAAGAGGGACAGACCAAGTTGTTCAGCATTTGCTCCTGATGCATTTTGAAAACCTCCATGGGCAGAGACTGCAGAGCCTCACTGGGTGACCTGACATTAGACATTTGAAACACACTCCAACCATTCCTAATATCATGATGTGGGGCATGGACCAGGTGTGTAACTGGAATCACAAAGAAATAGTGGGTGACACATCCCTAGAGATGTTGCACATGTCAATGGCCCCAGGCATCCAGATCTACCGCATGACAGCTCTGCCCACAGCAAGGGAGTTGGAACTGGATGGTCTTTAAGGTCACTTCCAACCCAGGCCCTTGAAGGGTTCTGTGATTCCTGTCACTCAGGATCCGGTTTGCTTAGGTATTCCCTGATCACCTCCTTTTCACCTGTCTTGCACCAACATTTCCCAACTGTCTCTGGCACCTAGGATCACAAGAAGCCCAGTCCAACTAATCAACAATGAGGTCGGGAAGGAAAGGAGTATCAGAGACTTTTCCACGTCCTGTCTCACCAGGTTCCCTGGCCCATTCTACTCTGGGCCCACATTCTCCCCAGCCTTCCTTTAGTCACCTACACACTTCTACAAGCCCTTCTTGTCTGTGATATGCCTGGGCACATTGAATTGCAGATGAACTTTAACGTTCCTAAGCTCACCTCAGCAGGTACGCTGGACAAAGTCTCTGCATTGCTGCCAGCTGACCTCTTCTTGCTTCCACTGCCTGTATGCTTCCCTTCTGTGTTTGGGTTTGACCAGGTCAGTCCATTACCATTCCTGCAGGACTTCTGACATCTTTATTTGGCTTCCTCTTCCTTGGAATGGACTGATTCTGCTTGGAAGATGTGATCCTTGGATAGTTACCACATATTTTGACCCTGTTCAGCTGAGAGCCTTACCCTGCCGGACTATACCCGACAGACACTTGAACAAGCCTAGGTCTGCTCTGCTGAAGCCCAAAGGTGTGAGTTTGTCTTTTGCCCTCCTTTCAGACACCTCAGTTCCACAGTACCATGGTCACCACAGCTTAGGTTCCCTTTGACCTTCACATTTCCCACCAGCCCTTCCTTGCCGATGAGTATGAGATCCAGCAGAGCACCTCTCCTTTTGGGTTCCTCTATGGCATGGTCAGGATGCTACCATTTGTGCCCTCCAGGGATGTCCTGGATGGTGTATGGCCTGCAGTGCTGTCCTTGCAGAAAACACTACAGTGAAAAGGGCCCCCAAAGGGGACAAAGGCCTGACAACATGAGGCTCCTATCTGTCTGTACAGCGCACCTTCTATTTGCTCTTCCTGATCAGGAAGCCAGAAACAGACACTGTTGGTCTCACTCCTCCCTGTCCCGTTCTGTGCGCCTTTTTTGTTACAGCAAACACTCTCTGGTAGGACTAACCATGTGTCTGGAATTGGTCACTGTCAACTGGACATTTGAAGGTTAATGCAGCAGATTTCCAAATACAGTCACGATGCTGTTGTCTTTCTGGAGCTGTTGCCCATGGAGACCCAGGGACGTCTCAGGGGAGATGAGTGGGGAGGAAAAAATGACATCCTCTGCTGCTGAGCTGGGCTGGGCTCTTGGGACACAGGGAGCTCCTACAAGTGGGCAGTGCTGCAGAGAGATGGCTGTACTCAGGAGCAGCTCTTCTGCACAGCACAACAGTGCTGGAGGTGCGTTCTGCAGATGGCATGAGGATAGAAGAGAAAAGAGTGTGAGCAGGCTGTGAGCTCACTGGAGGAAGATTGCTCACAGCTCTTGACAAGGTAAGTCTCTGGCTACAGGCAATGCAGCCACATTTCCTGAGGGATCACTGAATTTGTGACAACCCTGAGGAGATAAGGCTGAAGACACACCGTGTTTGCTTATTGTGGAGAAAATCCTCCTTCAACTGAGTGTATCCATGCTGCAGCATCAGAGCACAGCCCTGAGGGCAGCGTGTCCCAGGACGGCTGCAGGCTGTGCCATTTTGGTGCAGCCAGGTGCCCAGGGCTGTGGTGCAGAGCAGGGTCCCTGCTGTGCCCCAGGGGCTGTGTGCCAGGGCAGGGACTCTGCCTCCTGCCAGGCTCAGCACTCAGCCTGCCCGGGGAGCTGCCCAGGGCGCTGCAGGGAGAAGTGCCCTGCACCACTGGTGACCTTCCACTATGAAGGCTAAAGGAGGGATTTTCTGCCATGTTTTCTGCTTCCTGCTTCAAGCAGAGGGTAAAGATGTAGAGGGTGATAGAGAAAAGGATTAATTGTGTTGGACTACATCGAGTGAGAATCTTCAAGTGCATTCAGTCTCTCACTGTAAGCAGATATTTACATTGTTGGACTCACTGGGGTTCCCTTATGTTCCCTTTTATACCTGCAAACATGAACATGCACCCAGAGAATGCTCTGCAAGCAGGATGGGTTCTGAACAGCAAATAGGAATGCACACATTCTGGGCACTTGTCTGTAAGCACAGAAAGATACAAGACATGGAACAGGGAAACATCTCCAGCAAGGAAAATCTGCAGGCAACAGGGTTATGATCAGGGAATGAGAGGAAAGTAAGAACAGCAATTTTTTCCAGAGGAAGAATTCACTTGAAAAACCCATGCTACTCCCTTCAGTGCAGGCACCTTCCTCCGAGCAAGCTCCCATGCAGGAAGATCTCTGATCTCATGACCGTGGGATCCAATGCCTCCTGTGCAGCCAGAGCTGCAGCAGAGCAGAGCAGCATCTCCCCAGGCATGTGTCCATCGCCCTCTGCAGTGCACAGGGGCTGAGAGTGACTGCCTGGGGCTGTGGGCAGTGCAGTCTGTGAGGCTGGGAAGGAGTTTGCTTTCCCTTAATAAGATGCCACCACTGGGACACATCTCCTTGAAGTGTTCCTGAGAGCTGTGAGCTGACCTCTAGAATGCCAATTTTTCCCACAGGATCGAGATCAATGTGCAGGGACGAAGGGGAGAGATGCTATATGCAAGGAAATGCTCTGGGGGTGGTGAAATGAATTGTAGGAGTCGTTTGCCAGATTTGTGGTGATGAGACCTTGCTCAGGACCCTGAGAAAGAGTGGGTATTCTGTGATGGGCAGTGGTTACCACTGCTCTCAGCAGGGTCTGCCTTCTTTTCAGGGTAACATGGGAGAACATTCTCCCTTTGTCTCCAACAGTTGCAAGTTCAGAGTGTGTGGAAACAAGCACAACCAGCTCCCCTTACCCTGCACTAAGCAGCAGTGAATCCCTTTGCCTCTCATCTCTCACTGCCATTCATGATGTGTGCAGCAGAACTGCTCAGGATTTCTGAATTCATTGAACACTCCTTGACCACGGTGAGTGGGAACAGACTGTGCAGGAAAAAAAACATCATTAAAACGTTTCTTTTCAACCTCCATATTTCTGGCGTTAGTAATGCAGATGCTGACAAGCACTTCTACATTAGAAGTGATTTCACCTGACAAATTCTGGACAGAACATCACCACAGCACCACCACGCTCCCAATGTGCAGACAGGGACAAGGCTGCATCCGCGAGAGAAAAAGGGCACAGGTGCTCATGGCAAAATCAACTGCATGAAATGTAGCTCACATCACTGACCATAACGAACATTTCCCATGTGGAATGATTTGTCACTAACTTTTCTACTCCTTGGACAGGTTCTTGAGTACACAGGTCCTGGTGCCCAGATGTACCAGATGCCCAACAACAGCTCCATCAGCGAGTTCCTCCTCCTGGCGTTGGCAGACACGCGGCAGCTGCAGCTCCTGCACTTCTGGCTCTTGCTGGGCATCTACCTGGCTGCCCTCCTGGGCAACGGCCTCATCAGCACAGCCGTAGCCTGCGACCACCGCCTGCACACCCCCATGTACTTCTTCCTCCTCAACCTCGCCCTCCTCGACCTGGGCTGCATCTCCACCACTCTCCCCAAAGCCATGGCCAATGCCCTCTGGCACACCAGGGCCATCTCCTACGCAGGATGTGCTGCACAGCTCTTTTTCTTTGTCTTCTTCATCTCAGCAGAATATTCCCTTCTCACCATCATGTCCTATGACCGCTACGTTGCCATCTGCAAGCCCCTGCACTACGGGACCCTGCTGGGCAGCAGAGCTTGTGCCACCATGGCAGCAGCTGCCTGGGGCACTGGGCTTCTCAATGCTGTGTTGCAAACTGCCAACACATTTTCCCTGCCTCTGTGCCAAGGCAATGCTGTGGATCAGTTCTTCTGTGAAATCCCCCAGATCCTCAAGCTCTCCTGCTCAAAATCCTACCTCAGCGAAGTTGGGTTACTCCTTTTCATTCTCTGTTTATCATTTGGGTGTTTTGTCTTCATTGTTGTGTCCTATGTGCAGATCTTCAGGGCTGTGCTGGGGATGCCTTCTGAGCAGAGACGGCACAAAGCCTTCTCCACGTGCCTCCCTCACCTGGCCGTGCTCTCCCTGTCAGTCAGCACGGGCTTTTTTGCCTACGTGAAACCCCACTCCCAATCCTCCCCATTCCTAGATCTGGCAGTGGCACTTCTATACTCTGTGGTTCCTCCAACACTGAATCCCATTATCTACAGCATGAGGAACAAGAAGATCAAGCATGCCCTCAGCAAACTGTTGCAGTATGTGCACTATTCCAGCTTCAATAAAGTGCCCATCTTCCTCACATGATTCCCACTGATGCTTCTTCATATTTTATGTATGTTTGATTTTTTTTGTTTGTGCAAGTGTGATACAGTAATCTGTAAAAAAATGTTGCAATTCATTCCACTTCTTATTTCCCATCTACTTTCTATTTTCTCACACCATGAGCTCACGTAAATATGGAACCAGGTTCCCTGAGTAGGTTAAAAGACACTAAAAAAGCTTGCAAAAACTACTTTTCCTTAGCTCTTCTCTCTTTCTGCCTTGCCTGGATCTTGGGGAGGTACAGCCATGGACAGCAGCACAACATGCTCTTTTCATTCTTGGTCCCTTTACACTGCCACACTGCTCTCAAGTCCTTGCATTTGTGCAGACCTGAAGGTCTTGTGTGTCTCACCACAGCACTGTTGTCTCTACAGTAGCACTCCGGGCATGCTGCCATGTTTTGTGCCTCTTTAGCACAAATTAGCACGGCTACAGCACACCTTCCCCAAATATTCTACCAGTTTCTCAGGATCCTACAGTTGCTCAGAAATGAAGTTCCAAACCCCTGGGGTAGCCCACTGCTCCAGGCACCTGCCCAGACCGTCCCACACCCCCTGCCATGCAGAGCTCTCCCGCCTTGGGGCAGATCTCTCAATCATATTCTTGAATAGTTGTTTAATCTGAAACATAACCGGAAAAACCGTACCAAGATGTAGCAATGGGAGCACGCTGGTTTGAATATCCCACGTATAGTCAGAGTTCTCAGGAGCTGTTGTAACTAGCTCACGAGCTCTAGGGAAAGAAGGAGAAATGAAAGGGAGGACGAAGGACTGCTGGAAAGTGTCCTCCCTTGTCTCCTCCATAGCCGGGCACCCTGAGGAGACAAAGCCAAGGGTGTAATTACTGATCATACCAACAATATGACTTCCAAAACCCAAAGATGACTGCAGACTGCAACACGCACAGAACTTTCGTTAGTCAGCTGCCAGTTTTATCATGATATAAGCCAAGGCCAAACAGCACAACAAAATAAAATCCCTAATCAGCCCCCAGAGTTGAGAAACAGTGCAGCAGGGGAAAACAAGCAGCAAGCAGGGAGCTGTGCAGTGCAGTTTCATGAGAGGACTCAACGAGCCCCTTAAATAGGGAAACAATCAGCATCACTGCCAGCATCCATACAAGTACCACAGAGCCCTGTGTTAACTTGCTCTGGACAGGTCTGCTGTTATATCAGCACTTGGAGCCCCACATCAGGTGTCAAAATGACTGTGGAGTTTTAACCCATCTGGTGGCTCAGCACCACACAGTGCTTTGCGCAGTGCCCCCTTCCCAGTGGGATGGGGAAGAGACTTTGGAAAAAGCAAAGTACAACCCGTCGGTTGAAATAAACCTATTTACTGAGAGAGATAAAAGGAAAAGAGCAATAGTTATGACTATATATACATATATATATAAAAGTACATAGCAAGTGATGCACAAGCACTTGCTCACCACCCTCTAACCAATGCCCAGCTGGCCCCTGGGCAGCAGAAGAGAGAGAGATGAACTCCCACCCCTTTCAGTACTCCTTCCGCTTGCTGTCAGATGGTACGGAACGTCCCTTTGGCCACTTTCAGTCAGCTGTCCTCATTCTGTTCCTTCTCAGATCCTTGGGCCCTCCACTGACAGTGGCCCAGGCTCTGTACTACACTGCTTAGCTGCAGATATAAACATCAGAGTGTTAACAATGTTGTTTTTCTCCTACAACCAAAACATTGCATCATACCAGGCAGCGTGAAGAAAACAGTTCCATCCCAGTTGTAACTCAGACACATCCCTGTCCCCTTCCTCTTGTTCTTCCTGATCAGGAAGGAAGGAACAGATGCTGCCCGTCTCCTCTTTAAGCCATTTCCATCAGTTCTCAGCTGGCTCCTCTGCCTCCCCCAGGCAGAGCTCAGTGCACTCTCACAGAGGGCAGCAGCCTGTCCTCGACTTCCTTGACCATCCAGCAGAAAGAGTCTGCACCCCCCTTTGCTACAGCTCAGAGGTGGGAACCATGCCACCATGTCTCTGTGAGCCAAATAAGACTCTGGGCCTGCAAATGCACAGAGATTTTGAGCTCGCTGAGTTAATGTTTGTTGTCTTCTCCTTAGTGTAAAGACACTTCAGAAAGAGTCCCATTCCAGAAACATTATTTGATTTAGCCTGGTTGGGCCGTATATCTACAGCACGGTACTGGTATTCAGAAGGTGGCACAGAGGTACTAGGCCCATTGTGGGGCTCACAGTTGTCCAGTAATCACTGACACTACCATGGCATGGCTTTCCTGAAGGTCCTGAGCTGCATTTGCCATCTGGCTGAGGTGTGCTGGAGACCCCAGGGAACTGCCATGCAAAGGAGAGCCCAGAACAAAGGAAGGTGTCATCAGTGAGAGAATGTAGGTGTGTCACAGCTTTGTAATGCCTTAAGCTCTGGAATATGCAATAGATGGGGGATAGAGAAAGATCTGACTCTTCCTCTGGTGAGCTCACCCATCTGGTTGGCTGAATAACTCTGCATGCTCCATGGGGACACTCTCAGGTGCCCGTTACTCGGAGATCTGATGACATTTAGGATGGTCAAGAATAACTCCATTCTGGACCCCAGCTGATGCTCAGGAAGGAGGTGTCTATCTCAGAGATCTTCCACCGCATCTAGCAGGCACTCACACACTGGAAGGACCACCCCAGGCACCCTCATCTTCACTGAGCATGTGTGTGAGCAACTGAGTCAATGCTGAATAAAGAGCAGGGATTCAGATGAGGGCTCACACACAGGAACCTCACTCTATGCAACTGAACTCAACTAAGAGGACTCCCAGCTCCCATGGTCCTGTGTGGACCTCCCCAGGCACTCTGGTCACCTGTGAGTGCCTCTGGGTGAGCAATTGTTTCACAACCACTGAATAAAGACCAAGGACTCAAAAGAAACATGCGTAAGCAGACAATTTATTGCACACACTGGAACCGAACAAAGAGGACTCCCATCTCCCATGGGTCCATGTGGAGCTAAATCCCATTTTAAGCCCAGGGTTTCCTTTTTTTAAGGGCCATGGGCAGAGGTTTCCAGATGATGCGTTTACACCTCTACTAAGCAAACATGCTCTGATAGGACCAAACATGTTTCTGGAATCAGCTTCCATCCAATGGACAATTGGTGACTAACTGAACTGAATTCAAAGTGTGTTCTGCAATGATGGATGAAAAGCTGGATATGAGGAAGCAGTATGCGCTTGAAGCCCAGAACGCCGCCTGTATCCTGGGCTGCACCAACAGAGGGGTGGCAGCAGGGATAGGGAGGAGACTGTCCCCCCTCTGCCCTGCCCTCATGAGGCCCCACCTGGAGGACTGTCTTTGAGCCTGGGACCCCAGTACAGGAGGGGTGTGGAGCTGTGTGAGCAGGTCCAGAGGAGGGCTACAAATATGAGCAAAAGGCTGGAGCACCTCTCCTATGGAGACAGGTTGAGGGAGTTGGATTTCATTAGGTTGGAGAAGAAAAGGCTCTGAGAGACCCCCTTGCAGCATTCCAGAATATGACAGAGGGGGACTGACATTTTACGTGGTCTGATATTGACAGGACAAAGGCAAATTACATTATACTAAAATAGGGGAGATTTGGGTTAGAAGTTAGGAAGAACTTTTTACTCTGAAGGTGGAGAGACTCTCGATCAGGTTGCTCACAGAGGCTATGGATGCTCCATCTGTGGAGGCATCCAAGGCCAGGTAGGATGGAATGCTGGGCAACCTGATCTGGTGGTTGGAAACAATGCCCATGGCAGGGGAGTAGCAAGAAGGTGATCTTTCAAGTCCCCTCCAACTTAAGCCTTTCCATGATTTTGTGAATCTGATTCAGTGATGACCCTGCTGCCTGGCAGAAGCAGTCAGCCATGGAGACCCATGGACATCTCCAGAGGGAAGGAAATCACCGCCTCTGTTGCAGAGCTGGGCCAGGCTCCTGGGACACAGGAAGCTCATACAAGAGGGCAGCGCTGCGGAGAGACAGCTGTGCACAGGAGGAGCACTTCTGTAAAGCATAGCAGGGCTATAGGCATGATCTGCAGGTGACACGAAGATAGAAGAGAAAGGAGAAAGAAATTACAGGATGTGTACAGTGTGAGTAGGATGTGAGCTCACTGGAGGAGCACTGCTCACAGTGCTTGACAGGGTAAGTCTCTTGCAGTAGGCAATGAAGCTGTTTTTCCAGGAGGGATCACTGAATCAGGGATATCCCATAGCAGATCTGGCTGAAGGTACTTCATGTTTTCTTACTCTGGAAAAAGACTACTGTTCCAGATGAGGGCTTCTGTGCTGCAGCATCAGAGCACAGCCCTGAGGGCTGCGTGTCCCAGGACGGCTGCAGGCTGTGCAGCCGGGGGTGCAGCCGGGTGCCCAGGGCTGTGGTGCAGAGCAGGGTCCCTGCTGTGCCCCAGGGGCTGTGTGCCGGGGCAGGGACTCTGCCGCCTGCCAGGCTCAGCACTCAGCCTGCCCGGGGAGCTGCCCAGGGCGCTGCGGGGAGACGTGTGGGGGGAAGGAGCCCCCCAGCAGGGCAGGGCAGGGGCCTTCTGCTGCCACAGCTGCTGTCTGGGGCAGGGGGATCACAGATATGCTGCAAACGAAAATGTTTCCAAGAGCACTTTGCAAGAGGAGAGACAGGGCAGGGATTTTTCTTTTATATCCTTAGGGAAGAGAAAAGGATGGGAGGCTGAAATCTAAAAGGACCTGTCAACTTTGAACACATCTCTGAGACTCCTGAATCTTACTTTAATCAATAGAGAATTCTCAATTGTACCTTTCTCAGTGTGCTGTTATATGAACAACCTCCTAAAGTGCTTTCAGCCTCTCCTCTCCCAAAGGACAGCACCAGCTGAAATTGTCGTCATTCCCTGCAAACATGAATTATGCACTTCGCCTCTTAATAGGCATTTTCTCTAACAGAAATTTTAGTGCATAGAAGTTGAGGTTAGGGGCTCTTAGAGCAGTTGGGGTAAAGATAAGATATGTAGAAACAGCTCCTTGGAGGAAAATATCCAAGAGGCTGGGATATGATTAGGAAATGATTAGGAAAGTAATGATTAGGAAAGGAAAGCTCTTTAAGCATTTGCTTCTTACATGACGCTGAAGCTCACGAAAATAAACTCATGTTATGGAGTTAAATGGACTTTCTGAGTGTAGCAGGAGGAGCGCCTCTGAGAATGATGTAAACTTGTCATTATCTTCTGCACTCTGAACAGGACTCCATGCCCAGGAACCACAGATGCCCAACAGCAGCTCCATCAGCGAGTTCCTCCTCCTGGCGTTGGCAGACACGCGGCAGCTGCAGCTCCTGCACTTCTGGCTCTTGCTGGGCATCTACCTGGCTGCCCTCCTGGGCAACGGCCTCATCAGCACAGCCGTAGCCTGCGACCACCGCCTGCACACCCCCATGTACTTCTTCCTCCTCAACCTCGCCCTCCTCGACCTGGGCTGCATCTCCACCACTCTCCCCAAAGCCATGGCCAATGCCCTCTGGCACACCAGGCACATCTCCTACGCAGGATGTGCTGCACAGGTCTTTTTCTTTCTCTTCTTCATCTCAGCAGAGTACTCCCTTCTCACCATCATGTCCTATGACCGCTACGTTGCCATCTGCAAGCCCCTGCACTACGGGACCCTGCTGGGCAGCAGAGCTTGTGCCACCATGGCAGCAGCTGCCTGTGGCACTGGGGTCCTTAATTCCCTGTTGCACACTGCCAATACATTTTCCCTGCCTCTGTGCCAAGGCAATGCTGTGGATCAGTTCTTCTGTGAAATCCCCCACATCCTCAAGCTCGCCTGCTCAGAATACTATCTCAGGGAAGTTGGGCTTAATGTAATAAGTGCCCTTGTCTTATTTGGGTGCTTTGCTTTCATTCTCTTCTCCTATGTGCAGATTTTCAGGGCCGTGCTGAGGATGCCCTCTGAGCAGGGACGGAACAAAGCCTTCTCCACGTGCCTCCCTCACCTGGCTGTGGTCTCCCTGTTTCTCAGCACTGTCATGTTTGCCCACCTGAAGCCCTTCTCTATTTCCCTCCCATCCCTTGACCTGGTGGTGGCACTTCTGTATTCAGTTGTTCCTCCAACACTGAATCCTATTATCTACAGCATGAGGAACCAGGACATCAAGCATGCCCTCAGCAAAATGTTGCAATATGCACTACTCCAGCTTCAATAAAGTAAGCATTGTCCTCACGTGATTCCCAGTCATTGTTCTTCCTATTTTATATGTGTTTGATCTTTTGTTTTTGTTTGTGTGATACTCTAATCTGCAAAAAAATGTTGCATTTTTTCCACTTCTTCTTTTGCGTCTATTTTCTGTTTTTTCACGCCAAGAGCTCATGTAAATAGGGATCCAGGTTCCCTGAAAAGGTTAAAAGACACTAAAAAAGCTTTCCAAATTACTTTTCCTTTGCTCTTCTCTCTTTCTGCCTTGCCTGGATCTGGATCTGAGGGAGGTACAGCCACAAACAGCAGCACAACATGCTCTTTTCATTCCTGGTCTCTTTACACTGCTCTCAAGTCCTTGCATTTGTGCAGACCTGAAGGTCTTGTGTGTCTCACCACAGCCCTGTTGTCTCTACAGCAGCACTCCGGGGCTGCAGTCAGTAGGCGGCAATATGAAGCGCTGTGTCAGAGCTGGTCTCCTTGCTGCAGCGCCATAACAAGAGGGGCTCTTCAGAGCAGGACCAGAGAACTGGAGGCCTCTTCCAAAGGAATGGTGTAAGGACAATACATTCGGAGCTGCTTCCTGAGAAGACCTTGAGATCTTCTGGTGTTCTTCACTGAGTGACGGGGACAGTTTCAGAGTCCCAAGGTGATCTGTTATGGACTCAGGGCAGTGCTGTGTTTTGACATGGAAAGTGGCTCAGCACCACGCGGTCGTTTGCTCACTGCTGTTATCTCAACTCTAGGAGCCCCACATTGGGCAACAAAATGACCGTGGTGGTTTAACCTGCTGGGTGGCTCAGCACCACACAGTGCTTTGTGCACTGTCCCCTTTCCCAGTGGGATGGGGAAGAGAATTTGGCTGTACAACTCGTGGGCTGAAATAAAGCTATTTCCTAAGAGAGATCAAAGGAAAGGGTAATACTTATGACATATGCATATATACGTCTCACTGGTGTGTCAGAGGGAAGGGTGCCAGGGCAATACCTGCACAGAAGTGGTGGACCCTCTGCCCTGTCACAGTCGGACAGAGCTGAGAGAGGAGGAGGGTTGGAAGAGTATCCCAGCTCAGCATCATTGGTGCACCCCCTGCCTGCCAACCCCACTCCCCCAGGTCCCACTAAGCAACAGGTTTGAATGCTGGAAATTGAAGGGGACATGAGTGGGGAGGCCAGGCCGGATCTGCTTAGGATGGAGTCTAGGCTGAGGCAGTCACCCCCATGCCTTGAAACTGCCTCTGTCAGGAAAGGCAGGAGGGGAATTGTGGTGGGCAATTCCCTTCTCAGGGGAACAGAGGGCTCCATTTGCAGGCCCGACCCGACCTGCAGGGAGGTGTGCTGCCTCCCTCGGGCCCACATCAGGGACATCACCAGAAAAGTCCTGGGTCTGGTTTGCTCCTCTGATTATTAACCATTACAGATAGTTCAGGTAGGCAGTGATGAAATTGCTCAGGGAAGCCTGCGAGCTTTCAAAAAGGATTTCAGGGGCTCATACTTTGCACTGCCTTTACCTCACTTTTTACTCTGGGTTTACTTACACTCTACTCCAGGTGTACTCATGTTTTACTTCGGATTTATTCACGCTATACTCCAGGTTTATTCACTCCTTACTTCAAGTTTACTTACACTTTACTCTGGGTTTACTCACACGTTGTTTTGGGTTACCTCACACTTTACACCAGTTTGTTCTTACTTTTCTCTGGGTGCACTCAGTTTTACTCCATGTGTTCCCTCACTTTACTCCAGCCTTTACTGACACTTGACTCCAGGTTCACACCTAATTTACTCTGGGTTCACTCACACTTGTCTCCAGTTTTACTCACAGTTTACTCCGTGTGTGCCTACACCTTACTTGTGGTTTTACTTGCAGTTTAATCCGGGTTTTACTCACAGTTTACTCAAAGTTTACTCACTCACACATTACTCCTGACTTACTCACTCCTGGCTTTGCTCACACTTCACACCAGGTTTACACATACTTCACTTTGGGTTTACTCTTATGCTGGAGATGGAGAGGTCAGCTCAGCCTTGCTGAATGCTGACTCTGATAATGAGGCTCTGGAAAGGAGACAGAAGCTCTGAATAAACAGGGGTGTTTTGTACCTAGCCATAAGATAAGCACTCTGCTGATTAATCTTACTCTACTCCGGGTGTACTCACACTTTACTCGGGGTTTTATTCACACTTTACTCCGGGTTTACTCATACTTTACTACAAGTTTCCTCCAACATTACTCCAAGTTTATTCACTCTTGACTCCAGGTTTACTGACACTTTGGGTGTTCTGATCTTACTCAGGGTTCACTCAAACTTTACACTGTCTTTTCTCCCTGTTCTACTCACACTTGACTCTAGGTTCGCTCACAGTTTCCTCCAGAATTACACACATTTTACTTTGGGTTTACTCAGACCTCACTCTGATTTTACTCACACTCTACTGCAGACGTACTCACATTTTACTCCAGGTTTACACACAGTTTACTCCAAGTTTTTTTTTTTTTTTTAACTTTACTCTGGGTTTACACAGAATTTATTCAGGACACTCGCAAACATTACTTTGGGTTTACTCTGTCTTTTCTCCAGATTTACTCATACTCATAATTTACTCATACTCGTTTACTCATACTTTACCCCTGGATCACTCATACTTGGCTCCAGGTTCTCCCACAATTTACTTTGGGTTTACCCATACTTTACTCAGGCTTCACTCACACTCAACTCCAGGTGTACTCACACTCCAGGTTTATTCACACTCCACTCTGGCTGCACTCACAGTTTACTCTGTGTCTGCCCACACTTTACTCTGTGTGAGCCCACACCTTACTCAGGGTTTTACTTACCATTTACTCCTGGTTTAGTCACACTTCACTCCTTGTTTACTCATACTTTTTTTTGGGTTTGTTCGCACATTACTCTGGGTTTACTCTAACTTTTCTCCAGGTTTTACTCACTCTTTTCTCTGGGTTTACTCACGTTTTGCTCCAGGTTTACTCACTCTTCAAGCTTTCTCACACTTTCCTCTGGATTTACTCACACTTTACCAACGTTTATCTCACACATTACTTCAGGTTTACTCTTGATTTACTCAAGGTTTACTCACACTTTGAGTAAACCAGTCTGAGTTTACACGCAATTTAGTCAAGGTTTTGTCACACTTCACTCCGCGTCTTCCCACATTTTACTCAAGAGTCAGCCAACACTTTGCTCCCAGTTTACACACACTTTACTACACATTTACTCATTCTCTTCTCTGGGTGTACGCACACCTTTCTCTGGGTATTACTCACACTTTAATCCCAGTTTACTCACACTTTTTTCCTGGGTTTTACTCATAGTCTTCTCCAGGTGAACTCCCACCTTACTCTGTGTTTTTCTAACAATTTACTTCGGGTCTACTCACACTTTATTCTGAATTTACTCACACTTCTATCTGGGTTTGCTCCCACTTTACTCCAGGTTTGCTCACAATCTACTGCAGGAGTACTCACACCTTACTCCATGTTTTACACGCACTTCTCTCCAGGTTTACTCACACGGTGTTTTGGGTTTTGCTCACACTTCACTCCATGTTTACTCATACTTTTATCCAGCTTTTACTCACCCTTTACTCCAGGTTTACTTCAGTAAAGTAAATAAGTTAAAGGTTATGAGCTTTCATGGGTTGCTGAATTGGCAGCTGCAGGTTTGACCTTGCTAAGCCAGGTTCTTGCTGCCGATAAGAGATGCTCTTCTGCAGACTTAGACAACTAGTGCAGACAGCGGGAATCCCGTTTTTTTTTCCAAATCACATTGGTAGCTATCCTATCTCTGAAATGCAAGGTAGCAGGCTTGGACAGTAAAACCACAAATTAATGAAGAAGCAGTGGATTGATGAATGGAGTTGTGGCCAACGAGAGGACCAAACAGAGCCAGCCAAGTGTCCTCCATCCTGACCCAAGCCCAAGAAAATAACATGATGGCCTTCATTGGAAAGACCACTGAGATATACACATGTGTAAAAGAGCATGTGTAAAAGAGGGTGAGGGAAAATGTCAATCATTCTGGGGACTCATTGTAATAAATCAACCTTTTCTTGTACATCAAATGCATACGTTATCAGCTTGCCCTTTAAGTATGTCCCTTTCTTGCTCTCCAGAATGCAGCCTAGGTGGCAATATCCCCTCTGCAACCATCATGAGTGCAGTGTTGATTAAACATAGCTGCATTATAACTACACTCTGGATGTAGAGTTTGATTTCCACACGTCAGTTCTGTCCCTTAATTTGGTGCTTGTCAGCCCTTCTTGAGTGTGCCCGGAGCTGCCCTAGTGCTGAGCAACGGGCCTCAAGGCCGGGCTGGGGTCTGGAGCTGATCCCAATGGTGAGCAAGGGAAGTGCAGGGAGGGAAAGGCCGAGAGCCTCTATGCCTCATGTGCCTCTGCTGGAAGCCACGAGGATTCTTGGGTTCCAGGAATTCCTGGGTTCCAAAGTCCATGGGCCCTCAGTGCGCAGGGACACTGCTCTCCCCCCATCCACCCAGCCTGTGATGCCATCATAGAAGGCTACCAGGTTGCTCAAGCACTATTACCTCTTGGTGAACCCATGCTGACTCCTCCTCATATCCTTCTACTATTCCAGTTGCTTGGAGATGGCATCCACAATAGGCTGTTCCATCACCTTCCTAGGGACAGAGGTGAGACTGACTGGCCTGTAGTTTCCCACATCCTCCTTCTTGCCCTTTCTGAAGACCAGACTGACATTGGCTCTCCTCCAGTCTTAGGGCACCTCTCCTGTTCTCCAAGGCCTGTCAAAGATGATAGAGAGTGGTTCAGCAGTCACCTCTGCCAGCTCCCTCAGCACATGTGGATGCATCCCATCTGGACCCACGGATGTGTGCACACTGATCCCACCCAGACACTTCTGCACCATCCGCTCCTCAACCAGAGCGAGGCTCTGATATGTTATAGATAAGTATACGCATAGATATGTTGAGGTGAGGTCACCTGTGCAAGCAGAACTCAACACCTTGTAACAAACGTGGCTAGATGGTGTTTCAGAGGTTATTTCAGTCTCTGGAGGTGACAGACCCACAGCAGGAACAAGGCTGGCAAAGCGCCTTGGAAGACATTCTTTCTGTAGTAGCCAATAGGACAGCCTTGAATTCAGGGCTGAGCTCTGTACCTTTAGGAATGCAGCTCATGGTCATTCCCATGTCTCTGGTAAGCCAGCAGAAGACACCAGCTGGGCAGGCTGACTGAGAGATCCCTTCTGCCTGAGAAGCTGATTGCCTGCATACAGAAACAGGCCTTGGGTCCTTGTTTTCACATCCCTTGCCCATTAGCACATGATGAGCGCATAACTTGGACATGTCTACCTGAAAGGTGTACATCAGGCTTGTGACTTGAAAGGTTATGTTGAGATTTCATCTGTGTGGTGTGCTGGCAGGCCAAGAGAAGCTGATGGGTTGGTACACTGCCTGGAGGATAGATTGTGAGATGACGACACTTTCCATCTACCGGGACTGGTGGAAGACATTTAATACTGCCCTGCATGAGACCCTTCTCTCTGCAGAGAGAAGTATGAGGCATGAATTGATGGATGGACCACTCACTGTATGTGGAATTGGATGGATGGTCACAGCCCGAGTTGTGGACAACAGCTCATCGGCTGTGTGGAGACAAAAGTATTTTTCAGAGGTATGCAAGTGGGACTGGTGCTACTTAATCAATTTGTCACTGACTTGGACAGCACTGTTGAGTGCACCTTCAGCAAGTTTGTGGGTGACATCAATTTCTGTGATGTGGTCAACACAATAAAGAGAAGGGATGCCACCCAAAGGGACCCTGACAAGATACAGAGGTAGGTCTGTGAGAACCTCATCAAGATCAACAAGGCCATCCATGTGCAAGGATATTCATATGGCTCATTGCAATCCGAAGCACAAATACAAGCAGAGTGGAAAATGCACTTAGAGCAGTCCAGAGGAGAAACACTTGAGGTGTTACTTGATGAAAATCTTAACACAAATTGGCAGTGTGCACTTAGAGCCCAGAAAACCAACCACTTCCCGGGCTGCATGAAATGAAGTGTAGCTAGTAGGTCAAGGGAGGCGATTCTCCTCCCCTATTCCACTCTTGATAGACTGCACATGGAGTACTCCATTCAGATGAAGGGCCGCAGTCAAAAGGATGAGCTATTGTAGGGTACTTGCTTTAGCACGGGGGTTGGACTTGGTGACCTCTCGTGGTCCCTTCCAACCTCTTCAATTCTGTGATTGTGTGAAATGTCACTCAAAGGGTAGTGATGCATTGCCAGTGGTCATAGAACCATAGAAGCATAGAATGGCTTGTATTGAACGAAGGGATCTCAAAGGTCATCTAGTTCCTACCCCGTGCTGTAGGCAGCGTTGCCAACCACTAAATCAGGCACTACATCAGGCTGCCCGAGGCCCCATCCAGCCTGGATTTGAACACCTCCAGGGATGGGGCATCCACCACTTCTCTGGGCTGCCTGTGCCAGGACCTCACCACAATCTCAGTGAAAAAATCCCCCCATTCTCTAATCTAAATCTCACCTCATTAAATTTTAAATGGATCCTTTTTGTGCTATCCCTATCTACCCATGTAAAAAGTGTAGATGTTTCTACCCTCTTGTTTCTAAGCTCTCTTTAAGTACTGGAAGGCTTCAATGTGTTCCCCTCCAAGTTGTTTCTACTCCCAGCTCCCTCAACCTGACATCTTAGGAGAGGTCCTCCAGCACTCTGATCATCCTCGTGTCTCTCCTTTGGACCTGCTCCAAAAGCTTTACATCATTCTCAGTACAGGCCATCTGAGAGCTGAGTAGAGAAGGATAATGCCCTCCCTCACTCTGATGGCCACCTCTCTGTTGATGCAGCCCAGGGTACAGTTGGCCTCTCAGGCTGCAAGCACACACTTCTGGCTCCTGTTAAGGTTTCCATCTCCCAGGACCTCTAAGTCCTTCCCTGCAGGGCAGCTCTCAAGGAGTTCTTCCCTCATTCCTGGGATTGTTCCAACACAATGTCATGGAGTTACCTAGATAGATCTGTGCCGATGACAGGGGGGCAGTAGGCTCGTGGGCACCCCCCTCCCCCCGGCTTCCCGAGAAAGAAAAAACGGAGCAGCAGCAACGATCTAAGAAGGAGAACTTATTTTACTAACTATGATGTTGGGATGCAAGATGACACGATATAATACAATCTAATTGGGAGTAAGGATAATAAATCAAATGAAATGAGAGAGAGCGAAAGAGCGATAGGGAGAGAGAGAGTGAGAGAGTTTCCGAAACTGAAAGCCCCACTTGATGGAGGCGCACGGCTTGGAAGCACACCCACTCCTCTCCCTGGCAGCAAGCAACAGTGAAAAAGACCATGCGCAACCAGATGACGTATCTTCCGTGACGTATCTTCCTTCTCTGACCATGAGGTCCTCAGGGATACGTAGTTCTTCTCTTTTGTCCATGGTGTTATGATGTAGAATAGCAATAGCAAAGTTACAAAACCATGACAAATAGCTGTTCCCAAGTGTTCAGAGAAAACTGTATTTGATGTGCAGCCATTAACACACAATTTATTGTCAGTGGTTTTTAAGCAAGGAAAGAATACAGTGCTTTTTGCCTCAACCCAGGAATTGGTTAACTGTGTTTTCTCCCCCGTCCTGTTGAGGAGGGGCAGTGACAGAGCAGCATAGGGGGCACCTGGGAGCCGGACTAGGTGAGCACAGTGCAGCTGGGTGCTGAGTTCCAGGGTGCTTTTGGGGTCCCAGCCCTGCAGCACAGTGTCTCCGTGAGCCTTCCCTTCTGCAGGACAGCCCAGCCCCACCACCCCACAGGCAGCTAGACTATAGGGTTTTAGGACAAGCACACACTAAAGTAATGTATTGGTCCTTCGGCTAATAAACTGATGCCTCTCACTAATCCAGCCTATATAATCTCCGCGGTGCCTGCTGGCATCTCATTTGCCTGCAGATACAGAGATGGAACACAGAGGCCGTGATAGTCAGCACTGACCAAGGATGATAAGGGCTTCAGGAGAAAGAGAGCAGGGTGATGTCTCAGTAGAAGTTGTAGGAAGCCAAACATGTATAAGACCGTGATCACTAATGATGATTACAGACATGCACGTGTATATGAATAGAAAAGGAAAAAGTATCTATTAACATAAATAAAGAAAAATCATTAAGAGTAAAAAACGCAATACCGGGCTGTTATGGGACAGACTGCGAGTCATCTGCAGAGACAGATGAGAAGTTTATCCCTGCTGAAATGTGACCAGGGCATCATTTTCCTCACAGCATCCCTGAGCTCCTTGTTCCTCATGCTGTAGATGAGCGGATTCAGTGTTGGAGGAACCATTGAGTACAGAACAGCCATCATCAGATCCAAGGATGGGGAGGAAAGAGAGGGGGGCCTTAGATTGGCAAAAAAGCCAGTGCTGAGAAACAGGGAGACCACGGCCATGTGAGGGAGGCACGTGGAGAAGGCTTTGTGCCGTCCCTGCTCAGAGGGCATCCTCAGCACGGCCCTGAAGATCTGAACATACGACACAACAATGAAAACAAAACACCCACAGGCTAAACAGACACTAAAAAGGAGTAGCCCAACTTCCCTTAGATAAGATTTTGAGCAGGAAAGCTTGACGATCTGGGGGATTTCACAGAAGAACTGATTGATGGCATTGCTTTGGCACAGAGGCAGTGAAAATGTATTGGCAGTGTGAAGCAGGGAATAGAGAAGCCCAGTGCCCCAGGCAGCTGCTGCCATGGTGGCACAAGCTCTGCTGTCCAGCAGGGTCCCGTAGTGCAGGGGCTTGCAGATGGCAACGTAGCGGTCATAGGACATCACGGTGAGAAGGGAATACTCTGCTGAGAGGAAGAAGAGAAAGAAAAAGACCTGTGCAGCACATCCTGCGTAGGAGATGGCCCTGGTGTGCCAGAGGGCATTGGCCATGGCTTTGGGGAGAGTGGTGGAGATGCAGCCCAGGTCGAGGAGGGCGAGGTTGAGGAGGAAGAAGTACATGGGGGTGTGCAGGCGGTGGTCGCAGGCTACGGCTGTGCTGATGAGGCCGTTGCCCAGGAGGGCAGCCAGGTAGATGCCCAGCAAGAGCCAGAAGTGCAGGAGCTGCAGCTGCCGCGTGTCTGCCAACGCCAGGAGGAGGAACTCGCTGATGGAGCTGCTGTTGGGCATCTGCTGTTCCTGGGCATGGAGTCCTGTTCAGAGTGCAGAAGATAATCACAAGGCAGTTCCCACAGTCACACCTCCGGCTGTATTATAGAATCTTTCTTTCTTTTAGGAGAATATTCTTTTACCCCCATTATTTGAATTTAATTTCATGAAGCTCAGCATTCCATAAGCAGGAGAAGATTATGGAGTTTTTCCTTTACTCTCATTCTCTAATCTTATCCCATCTCCCTGGATATTTGTTTCCATAACTCATAACTTTACCCCAACTGCTACTAGGGCCCACATGCCCAACTCTGTGCCCTACTGTTTCTGTTAGAGAAAGCTGCCTTTTTTCAGCGTAAGTACATTATTCATGTCTGCAGAAAATAAGAATAATTTTGACTGCTTCTATCCTTCGAGAAAGGAGAGGCTGGAATCACATTCTGTGTGACTGAATACAAAAGAAGTGATTGATTAAAGTAAGATTCAGGAGTCTCAGCGGTGTGTTCAAAGTTGACAGCCTCTATTCAGATTTCAGTCTGCAGTCCTTTTCCCTTCCCTAAGGATATAAAAGATAAATCCATGCCTTGTCTCTCCTCTTGCAAAGTGCTCTTGGAAACATTCTGGGATGCAGCGCAGCTGTGATCCCCCTGCCCAAGGCAGCAGCTGTGGCTGCAGAAGGCCCCTGCCATGCTGAGGGGCTCCTTCTCCCCACACGTCTCCCCGCAGCGCCCTGGGCAGCTCCCCGGGCAGGCTGAGTGCTGAGCCTGGCAGGCGGCAGAGTCCCTGCCCCGGCACACAGCCCCTGGGGCACAGCAGGGACCCTGCTCTGCACCACAGCCCTGGGCACCCGGCTGCACCCCCGGCTGCACAGCCTGCAGCCGTCCTGGGACACGCAGCCCTCAGGTCTGTGCTCCGATGCTGCAGCAACGAATCCCTTAGTTGGAGCCGGTCTTTTTCCCTGATAAAGAAACACAGTTTGTCTGCATCCTGATCTGCTCTGGGTTGTCTCAAATTTACTGATCCCTCCAGGGAAAGAGGCTGCATTGCCCACAGCCAAAGGCTTACCTTGTCCAGAGCTGTGAGAAATACTCCTCCAGTGATCTCACAGCCCGCTCACGCTCATTTCCCTTCTATGCTCACGTCACCTGCAGATCATGCCTCCAGCCCTGCTGTGCTGTGCAGAAGAGCTGCTCCTGGACACAGCTATCTCTAAGCAGCACTGCCCACTTGTAGGAGCTCCCTGTGTCCCAGGAGCCCGACCCAGCTCAGCAGCAGTGGATGTCATTTTTATCCTTCTCACTCATCTCCCCTAAGACAACAGCATTGTGACTGTACTTGGAAATCTGCTGCACTGACCACCAAATGTCCAGTGGACAGTGATAAATTACAGACATACAGTTATTCCTACCAGAGAATGTTTGCTGTAACCAAAAGGGCACACAGAGAAGGACAGGGAGGTGTGGACTTCCCATGTGCAGGGCAGTGATCCAGCTGAGGCAGTGCAGGCATCTCATCCCTAGGTGGAAACCCTGCGGCTGAAACGGGATTCAGCTCCCCACTGACCCACAGGAGCTGGGATTTCTCTGGTTCAGTTCAGATGTGCACAAGGAGTTGCCTGCATGTGAGTTCCTGCTGAGTCCTTGGTCCTTTACAGGGGAGTCAGTAGCTCACACACAGACCCTGGGTGATGACCAAGGTGCCTGGGGGATCTTCAACTGATGAAACCTCAGTTTTCTGTGAATGGCATCAGATCAGCCAAGTGTCATGGCAGTTCCCTGGGCTGTCCAGCACACTCACATGCAGCTGCAAATGTAGCACAGGGCCTTCAGGAAAGCCATGCCCTAAAAGTGTCTGTGCTCACTCAGAGTTCCACCATAGGTCCATTGACATTGTGCCACTTTCTGAGCACAAATATAAAGATGAGCTATCCAGTCAGGCTAAGTCCAATGATGCTTTCCAATTAGGATGACTTATTATGTTATTTTACACTACTGAGAACACCAGCACGAAATGAGCTAGAAATGTTTGTACAGTTGCAGGCCTGAGCTCTTGTTTGGACCACAGGAGCACAGTTAAATGGCTTCCACAACTGGACCACTGCACAAAAAGGATACAGAGTCTTAACGATGCATGGATGAGGAGACAAGGAAGGGCGACTGCCCTCTGTGAGAGTGCACTGAGCTCTGCCTGGGGATGGCAGAGCAGCCAGGTCAGAGAGAAAGGAAATGGCCAACCGAGGAGCCCAACAGTGCCTGTTCTTGGCTTCCTGATCAGGAAGAGCATGTGGAAGATGTACTCCACAGACAGATGGAGCCTCATGCTGTCAGGCCCTTGTCCCCATTTTGGGCCTTTTTCATCTCTGTATCTGCTGCAGAGACAGCACAGCAGGGCATGCACCTTCCAGAATGTCCCTGAAAAGGACATATGGCAGCTTCCTGACCCAAGCCATAGAGGAACCAAAGAGGAGAGGTGCTCTTCTGGATATTTGTGGAGAACACACAGACCAAAGAGAACGCAGACTGCTGGTCATGCAGTGTAAGGCTCTGAGGGGAATAGGGTCAAGATATGTGGTAACTGTCTGGGGATCACTGCTTCCAAGCAGAATAAGCCCATTCCAAGTAAAAGGAAGCCAGGTAAAACTGTGAGAAGTCCTGCAGGAATGGGAAAGATAGACCAGGTGAAGAACAAACACAGAAAAGAATCATACAGGGAGTGAAAACAAGAAGAGATCACCTGGCAGCAATGTGGATACTTTGCTCAGTGTACTTGCTGAGATGAGTTTAGGAATGTTAGAGTTCAAGTGCAATTGAATGTGCCCAAGCATATCAGAGAAAAGAAGGGCTTGTAGAAATATGTAAGCTACAAAAGGAAGGCTGGGGAGAATGTGGGCCCAGAGTAGAACGGGGCAGGGAACCTGGTGAGACAGGACATGGAAAAGACTCTGATACTCCCTTCCCTCCTGACCTCACTGTTGATTAGTTGGATTGGGCTTTTTGGAATCCTAGGTGCCCGAGACTGGTGGGAAATGGTGGTGCAAGGCACGTGTGCCCTTGGTGAAAGAGGACGTGATCAGGCAATTATTGTGATCAGGCGTGATAAACAAACAGGATTTCGAGTTGGAAGAAAGTGACAGGAATCACAGAATCCTTGAATGAGTTGGGTTGGAAGGACCTTAAAGACCATCCAGTTCCAACTCCCTTGCTGTGGGCAGTGCTGTCACCCAGTAGATTCTGATGTCAGAGGCCCTTGACATCTTGAACTTCTGCTGGGATGGGGCATCCACAACTTCTCTGGGCTACCTGTTCCACACCTGTCCTGTGCCTCACATCATGATCTATGGACTGTAAGGAATGCCTGCTAAGCATCAAATTTTTAGGTGGTTACCATTCATCCATGCCCTATGATTCAGAAATGATGTGAAAATATATATATATACATATATATATACATATATATATATATATTTAATGAAGAAGAGCATGGCTAGTAAATGGAGGGAAGGCATTATCCAGAGTGATGCGTCCCACACAAGAAAGATGTCAGCAACATGGAGTGGATTTTAAAAGAAATCACACAAACTGATTGGGTTTGGAACACTTCCCCGGTGAGGAGAGACAAACAGAGGTTTTCCTTTAAAAGCTGTAACTCTGGAAGATGTCTATGCCAATAAAACTGAAGCAAAGAATTGAAGGCAAAGATAGAAAACAATGAAAATGTGTTAACAGACTTCTCAAATTCAAATATTCTCACACGTTCTCTTTCTTTCATTTTAAGAAGAAAACACTGGTCTTTGAGGAGATTTTGTGTCTTTTTTTGTTGTTGTTGCTTGTTTGTAAGCCTGCTTGTTTGAAAAAGGACAGTATTTCCAAGAACTGTGTCTGCAGGACACAGATGCCTTCAGGTGCAGGGACACAGGCAGCGGTGCCAGTGCCAATGCCCTGTGACTAATGCCCAGCGTCCACCGCTGCTCTACCCTGCTGCACATTTCATGTCCCTCATCCTCCAGGGGTCTCCAGCTCTCCTAAATTAATGACCATGCTGAAGGGCATGTTTTCAGCAGGCCATCTGGACACACGCTCTTCCCACTGCTCTCCACATTTCCCATCCCTTGCACATTGCTCACTCAGATACCTCCCAACTGTCTGGCTGATCTGTGACCTTCAGGGAGATTACTGGAATCTGCTCCATCTCTCCAAAGTCTGATGGACTCTCTTGTCAACTCCTTAACTATAATTATATCTGTTCCTTCCTCTCTCTTTCTAACTCATTTCTTGTAGAAGTATTCCTTGTGAAAGAAAAATCTCAGTAGATGCAGCTTGGACAGGGCATGCAGTTGATCACCGTGTTTTACTGCTCATTCATTTGCATTACATTTCCTTCTGTTTGTTGGCAAAAAAGAGAACTCTTTCATTGCCCACGTGCAGCTGGTGCTCTGAGGAGAGACAGAGGGAATTGGTGCAAAGGAGTTTTAACAGTGAGCGGGTGACTCCAGAGGAGAAGAGTGACGTGAGGAAAAGCACTGCCAGTCCCATGAGGCCGATGGGAGTAGAAATGGGGTGGGGAAGTTGAGGAGGACGTTTGTCCACAACAGTGACAGAGCAAAGCTCGTTAGGGGACATCCTGTATCAGTATCAACTGCCAAGTGCAGCTTTAACTTCTTGTTTAAACACAACTATAAATTAGTAAATAAATAAATACAGAGAATTTTTAAATGTCCATTGGACTCTTCCTCCTTAAGGTTTCTCCACATAACTTCTCATTTTGTTGTGCAAGTTCTGAACACCTGAAGAAGATGACAGGAAGGCACAAGGCACAGGAGGGCTCTTTAGGTTGCAATAAGCCCTATGGGGACGTTTGCTGCTGAGTCCATCAACCTCCAGTGCAGAGAGAAGATGGCATGAAGGGCTGAAGAAGACCAAGTCAGAAGGAACAGAGAAGTTTCTTGGAGTATTAATGGGCCCCACTGAGGGCCACTAACAAGGAATCTTCCCCAGGGACTTGTTAGAGCAGATAATTGGCAGCCATGGTTACAGGCAGGCAAAGGCACTGGGATGGTGGCTGTGATGCTGAGAAAAGCCTCCTTTGTCTTAGGAAGCAGAAAGGCCCAGCCCTGATCAGGGCTGACCCTTGGCAGGGAGATCCTGTCCCTCATGCTGGCTCAGGGCCCTTCCTGGGGCATCCTGAGATGGGTGTTGGTGTGAGGTCAAATGAAAGACAAGTGGACAGCAGCTCCCAGGCTCTGCATGGGGCGCCAGGATGCCATGAGGCCCAAGTCCCACGTGGGCAGTGTATCTCATCCCAGGACTGTGGGATGTGAGAAGGGCCCAGTCTGAACAAATAGTCAGTGACAATAAAACTTGGAACTTCAGTTCTCTGAGGCCTAGCTGGACACTCCATTTCTTCACTGGGAGTGTTTGGTTCTGGGAATGCCATGTTTGATGCTCACCCACATGCAGAGCTCCTGACTGACTGCAACACCACTGCGCTCGTATCAGCTGTGATATAATGCAGTGGTGCTGAACTCACTGAGATTTTCTCCCCTTAATTCACAGCGCAGTGACTCTGACAACACTGTAATCCTGACCACTGCCACAACTCAGTAATTCTGACATCACTGCTCACTACACCACCGAGACACCACAACGACTCAGGTGTCAGTAAGCTCCTATCCACTGCGACAGCATAGTGACTCCAACATCATCATGCTTGTACCCACTATCATAGAATCCTAGACTATCCTGTGCTGGAAAGGACACTCAAGGATTATCAAGTCCAACTTCTGGCTCCACACAACTACCCAAATAGCAGACCATATCATCGAGAGTGTTGTCTGAATGCTTCTTGAACTCCAACAGTCTTGGTGTTGTAACTCCTTTCCTTGGGGTCCTCGTCCAGTGCTCTCCTTTGGGCACACTCCCAGAGTTTTATGTCCTTTATGTTCTGCGATGCCCAGAAGTTCACCCAGTGCTCCAAGTGAGGCTGAAGCAGTGCAGAACAGAGAGGGACAATGACCTTCGCTCAACCAGAACCCCCAAATCCCTGATAGCAAGACAGTGTCCCATCCCCAGTCAGTGTGTATGTCCAGGGTTGACCCTACCCAGGTGCGGAATCAGTCCCTTGTTCTTGTTATACTTCGTGTGGTTGCTGCATGCCCAGTTCTCTAACTTGTCCACATCTCTCTGCAAGCCCAATCCACCCTCAGTGGAGGCAACAGCACCTCCCAATTTGGTATCGCCAGCAAACTTGCTCAGAATATCCTCTGGTCCTACATGCAAGTCACTGATGAATACTTTAAGGAGAAGTGGCACTAAATGTAGGTTTCCAGATTTGCATTTGCTTCTCTCGTGGTCAAATTTCATTTAGTAGGAACATCCATGCTTCTGAACTCCAGGGGACTTGCTTGTTAATGGAGCTGACTTGGAAGTATGTTCTGCAGTGATGACCCTGCTGCCTTGCAGGAGCTGTCAGCTCAGGAGGGCCGCGGATATCTCCAGGGAGAGCTTTGGGGAGAAGGAAATCAGCCTCCTCTGCTGCTGATCTGCGCCAGGCTCCTGGGACACAGGGAGCTCATACAAGTTGGCAGAGCTAAAGGGAGACAGCTGTGCCCAGGAGCAGCTCTTCTGCACAGCACAGCAGGGCTGGGGACATGATCTGCAGGTGAAGGGGTGGAGAGAAGGGTGAGAGTTTACAGGCTTTGTGGAGAGTGACCAAGTTGTGAGCCCACTGGAGGCTCACTACTCATTGACCTTGACTAGGTAAGCTGCTTGCTGACGGCAATGAATCTGATTTTCCTAGAGAGATCACTAAATTTTGGACATTTCTTAGCAGGTCAGGCTTCAGATATTCGGTGTTTCTTTATTGTGTAAAAAGACCTGCTTTTGGTGAATGAGGGCTTCCATGCTGCAGCATCAGAGCACAGCCCCGAGAGCTACGTGTCCCAGGACGGCTGCAGGCTGTGCAGCTGGGGGTGCAGCCGGGTGCCCAGGGCTGTGGTGCAGAGCAGGGTCCCTGCTGTGCCCCAGGGGCTGTGTGCCGGGGCAGGGACTCTGCCGCCTGCCAGGCTCAGCACTCAGCCTGCCCGGGGAGCTGCCCAGGGCGCTGCGGGGAGACGTGTGGGGGGAAGGAGCCCCCCGGCAGGGCAGGGCAGGGGCCTTCTGCTGCCACAGCTGCTGCCTGGGCCAGGGGGATCACAGGTACACTGCACTCCTGAGTGTTTCCAAGAGCACTTTGCACAAGGAGCGACAAGGCAGGGATTTTCCTTTTCCTATTCTTAGGGAAGGAAAAAGGATTGGAGGCTGAAATCTAAAAGGACCTGTCAATTTCCAACACACCTCTGAGACTCCTGAATTTTACTTCACTCTGTCAATGGTGCAAAGAATATACAAGCTGCTCCCTGAGAAGACCTTGAGATCTTCCAGTGTTCTTCACTGAGTGACGCGTACAGAGTCCCAAGGTGATCTGTTATGGACTCAGGGCAGTGCTGTGGTTTGACATGGAAGGTGGCTCAGCACCACACGGTTGTTTGCTCACTGCTGTTATCTCAACTCCAGGAGATTCACATTGGGCACCAAAATGACTGCGATGGTTTAACCCAGCAGGTGGCTCAGCACCACACAGTGCTTTGTGCACTGCCCCCTTCCCAGTGGGATGGGGAAGAGAATTTGTTTGTAGAACTCGTGGGCTGAAATAAAGCTATTTCTTAAGAGAGATCAAAGGAAAGGGAAATACTTATGGCATATATATGTCTCACTGGTGTGCCAGAGGGAAGGGTGCCAGGGCGATACCCACACAGAAGCGCTGGACCCCCTGCCCTGTCATGGTCAGACAGAGCTGACAGAGGAGGGTTGGAAGAGTATCCCAGTTCAATGTCACAGGTGAACCCCTGGCCTGCCAATCCCACTCCCCCAGGTCTCACTAAGCAAAAGGCTTGAGATGCTGGAAATTGAAGGGGACATGGCTGTGGAGGCCAGAGAGAATCTGCCTAGGAAGGAGCCTAGACTGAGGTGGTCACCCCCATGCCTTGAGGTTGCCTCTCTCAGGGAAGGCAGGAGGGAAATTGTGGTGGGGGATTCCCTTCTCAGGGGAACGGAGGGCCCCATTTGCAGCCCTGACCTGACCAGCAGGGAGTTGTGCTGCATCCCTGGGGCCCACATCAGGGACATCACCAGAAAAGTCCCAGGTCTGGTTTGCTCCTCTGATTACTGCCCATTACTGATAGTTCAGATAAGCAGTGATGAAATTGCTCAGGGAAGCCTGCAAGCTATCAAAAAGGACGTCAGGGGTTTAGGGCAAATGGTTGAAGGAGTGGGTGCACAAGTGTTATTTTCCTCTCTCATTCTTCTGTGGTGGTGAGGGATATGGAGTGGTCCAGGAAATTGCAGGCTTTGAATAAGAGGCTGGAAGGTTGGTGCTGCCACAGGAACTTGGGGTTCTTTGACCATGGGGCAGTTAGCTTGGCACCTGGCCTGATGACTGCTGACGGGTCTCACCCCTCTCTGAAGGGAAAGCGGATCCTAGCCCAGGAGCTGGCAGGGGTCATTGAGGGAGCTTAAAACTGGTTGTGATGGGGAATGGGAATAAAATGATTCTTACATTTTACTACTGTGTTTACTCACACTTTACTCTGCATCTTACTCACACTTTACTCTGGGTTTAACTCATACTTTACTTTGAGTTTAACTCACACGTTACTCAAGCTTTATTCTTTCTTTTCTCCATGTGGACTCACACTGCACAACGGGGGTACTCACACTCTAGTCCGGGTGTACGCACACATTACTTTGGGGTTTTACTCACACTTTACTGAAAGCTTACTCAAACATTACACCAGGCTTACTCACACTTTATGTTTTCTCATGCTTTACTCTGAGTTTACTCATGCTTTTCTTCTGGTTTACTTATACTTTGTGGAGTGGTTACTCACTTTTTACTCAGGATGTACTCGCAACACACTCCAAGTTTACTCACATTTTCCTCTGGTTCACTCATACTTTACTCTGTCTTTTACTCACCCAGGATATTCATACAGGTCAGAGCAATCCCATGCACAAATGCAAGCAGACTCGAGAAGGACAGTGCCCTCCATCACTCTGATGGCCACCTCTCTGTTGATGCAGCCCAGGGTACAGTTGGCCCCTCAGGCTGCAAGCACTCCTGTTAACGTTTCCATCTCCCATGACCTGTAAGTCCTTCCCCACAGGACTGCTCACAAGTAGGAGTTCCCGCAGTCTGTATTCATACCTGTGATTGTTCCAACACAAGTGCAAAACCTTGCACTTGATCTTGTTGAACCTCATGGTGTTTCATTGGGCCCACTTTTCAAGCCTGTCCAGGTCCCTCTGGATGGCACTCCTTCATTCTGTTGTTCCAACTGCACCACACAGCTTGGTGACACAAGCAAACTTGCTGAGGGTGCACTCTATCTCATCATCCATGCCACTGATAGGCGTTGAAGAGCTCTGGTCCCAAGGCTGACCCCTGGGGACACCACTTGTGATCGGCCTCCACCTGGTGGAGCCCATTTGCCAGAGACCCATTTGGAAAATGTCATTTGGTAACAGTCCTTTGGCTGCGACCTTCCAACCAATTTCTTATCCAATGAGCAGTCCACCCTTCAAATCCACCTCACACATCTCTCCACAGAGATAAGGATGTGATGTGGGACCATGCCAAAGGCCTTTCAGAAGTCCGGGTGGATTTTTGTACCTGTCTGTGTAACTGATGTATTGTCAAAGCGTCCACACCATCATTCTGACCATAGAGAACCACGAAATGTAATGAAGCTTTGGGAAAATACTGATTTCCCATTTACATCCTGAAAATACTGAGCTAAACAAAGCACCGTAAATCCACAGACAATGTATGTGTTACAGTAAAATTCATCTTCTTATTGCACAAACAAGGAAATAATTGTTTATTGGATTGTTTCTTTGCTTACAGCTGGCACCTGGTGGATAAGTGTGTTTCTGTAACATAGCAACCTTCATTTCGGTATCCAGAGAGCTCCTATTGGAATGGTCTGGAGTTCAGCAATGACCAAAGCATTCAGAAGCGAATCAATGCCCGAGCTGCAGTGACACAACAGACTGGGTGTGACAGCAAGAACAGGAATTACTGACTGGTAAAGAGGGATAATTTAGGAAGTTACTAATAAATATTAGGAAAGGAGGTCAGGACGTGAGAGAACAGAGATGAAATACAAACATAGGAAATCACTTAAATTACAGTAAATAGGTGAGGAATAAGAGGGATGTGAAATCCCAACTAACTGTGAGCTGATTTCTGTGTTGGAAATCTATTAAAATATACAAAATATTAGTCAAATGTGTTGTGGGTTAGGTGTAGTTCCAACTAATATACTAAGGTGAAAGAGACGCTGAGTTCAATAGCTGTTCCCAAGTGTGATGCGCATCCATTAACACGCACAATTTGTTGTCAGTGGGTTTAAGCAAGGAAGGGATAAAGTGCTTTTTGCCTCAACCCAGGAATTGGTTAACTGTGTTTTCTCCCCCATCCTGTTGAGGAGGGGCAGTGACAGAGCAGCATAAGGGGCACCTGGGAGCCGGGCAAGGTGAGCACAGTGCTGCTGCTTGCTGAGTTCCAGGGTGCTTCTGGGGTGCCAGCCCTGCAGCACGGTGTTTCTGTCTGCCTTCCCCTCTGCAGGACAGCCCAACCCGACAAACCCATACGCAGTCCCTGGCAGCTCTGTGCAGGCACTGTGTGGGGCAGCATGCGTGCAGTGGTATGGAGGTGTGCCCCCAGCACAGCCCCTGACACCACACGTCCTCCTTCACACAACACCTACTTCCTCCCCTTTATTTCATCTTCCTCTTCATCACGGTGCCACCTGGCTCACCTTTTAGCTCTTTCCCCCCACTTTGGCAAATTTCCATTGCGTGTTTTGCCACAATGAGCAACTTTCTATCTTGGTGCACTCTAACTCCAAACAGTTTATACCAAGCCCAAGAACAAGTCCTTGCACCTGGTGGAGGCAAAGACAGAAGCAGTCCGTTGTGATTTCAGTGCTTCTGTGAAACAGGGTCACTGATAAAGACAGGGCTGTTCACACACCAAGAGAAGCTAAACTGGGAAGTTATAGGATGAGCACACACTGATTCCTTTTGTTGAAGTAATATATAAGTCCTTCAGCTAATATACTGATACCTTCCACTAATCCAGCCCATATCAGCTCCACAGTGCCTGCTGCCATCTCATTTGCAGGCAGAGACAGAGATGGAACACAGTGGCTGTGGAAGAGTCAGCATTGACCCAGAGTTCATATGGGCTCCAGAAGAAAGAGAGCAGGGTGATGCCTCAGTAGAAGTGGAAGGAATCCAAACAAATGTATAGGAACATGATAACCACTAATGATAACTACACACATAAACATAACTGTGAACAGCAAATAAAAATGTATTAATTAATGAAAACAAATATTATAAACAAAAAGGAACGTAAAATAAGCCCATGATGGAGAAGACTGTGAATCATTTGTAGAGACAGATGAGAAGCTTATCCCTGCTGAAATGAGTCCATGATATCACCTTCCTCACTGCATCCTTGAGCTCCTGGTTCCTCATGCTGTAGATGAGGGGGTTCAGGTTTGGAGGCACCACCGAGTACAGAACTGCCACTGCCAGATCCAGGGATTGGGAGGAAAGAGAGAGGGGCCTCAGACTGGCAAATAAGGCAGTGCTGAGAAACAAGGAGAGCACTGCCAGGTGAGGGAGGCACGTGGAGAAGGCTTTGTGCCGTCCCTGCTCAGAGGGCATCCTCAGCACGGCCCTGAAGATCTGCACATAGGAGAAGATTATGAAAGCAAAGCACCCAGATACTAAAGATGCATTGACCCCAAGAAGCCAAATTTCTCTGCGGTAGGATTCTGAGCAGGAGAGCTTGAGGATCTGGGGGATTTCACAGAAGAACTGATCCACAGCATTGCCTTGGCACAGAGGCAGGGAAAATGTGTTGGCTGTGTGCAGCAGGGAATAGAGAAGCCCAGTGCCCCAGGCAGCTGCTGCCATGGTGGCACAAGCTCTGCTGCCCAGCAGGGTCCCGTAGTGCAGGGGCTTGCAGATGGCAACGTAGCGGTCATAGGACATGATGGTGAGAAGGGAATATTCTGCTGAGAACAAAAAGAAAAAGAAAAAGATCTGTGCAGCACATCCTGCGTAGGAGATGTGCCTGGTGTGCCAGAGGGCATTGGCCATGGCTTTGGGGAGAGTGGTGGAGATGCAGCCCAGGTCGAGGAGGGCGAGGTTGAGGAGGAAGAAGTACATGGGGGTGTGCAGGCGGTGGTCGCAGGCTACGGCTGTGCTGATGAGGCCGTTGCCCAGGAGGGCAGCCAGGTAGATGCCCAGCAAGAGCCAGAAGTGCAGGAGCTGCAGCTGCCGCGTGTCTGCCAACGCCAGGAGGAGGAACTCGCTGATGGAGCTGCTGTTGGGCATCTGCAGTTCCTGGGCATGGAGTCCTGTTCAGGGTGCAGAAGATAATGACGAGTCAAGACCATTCTCAGAGAAACTTCTCCAGTCATACTATAAAAATTTTTCCTTCACTTTGGAAACGTTCATTTAACTCCATATCTTCAGTTTATTTTCATGAGCTTCACCTTCCATTAAGTGTTGAAGCTTAAAGAGCTCTTACCTTCCTCTCATTTCCTAATCATATCCCAGCCTTCTGGATATTCTCCTCTTAGGAGCTGTTTCATGTCTCATATCTTTACCCAGTCTGCACTCAGAGCCCTCACCCCTATCTCTGTGTACTTAGATTTGTCTTTCAGAAATCTGCCTGTTTGCAGGATAAGTGCATTTTTAATGTCTGCAGAGAATGACGATAAATTTCAACTGCTTCTATCATTTGAGAAGTGGGAGGATGAAAACACATTCTGTGTTACTGTTCACAATCAAATAAATGAGAAAAGAACAACTCAGGAGTCTCAGAGCTGTGATCAAACTTGACAGCCCCTTTCAGATTTCTGCCTCCAACTCTTCCCCCTTCCCTAAAAACAGCAAAAGGGAAATCCCCACTTTCCTCTTGCAAAGTGCATTTAGACACATTCTGGGGTGCAGTGTAGCTGTGATCCCCCTGCCCCAGGCAGCAGCTGTGGCAGCAGAAGGCCCCTGCCCTGCCGGGGGGCTCCTTCCCCCCACACGTCTCCCCGCAGCGCCCTGGGCAGCTCCCCGGGCAGGCTGAGTGCTGACCCTGGCAGGCGGCAGAGTCCCTGCCCCGGCACACAGCCCCTGGGGCACAGCAGGGACCCTGCTCTGCACCACAGCCCTGGGCACCCGGCTGCACCCCCGGCTGCACAGCCTGCAGCTGTTTGGGACACGCAGCCCTCCGGGCTGTGCTCCTATGCTGCAGCACCGAAGCTGGAGCAGGATTTTTTCCTTGATAAAGAAACACAAATTGTCTGCATCCTGATCTGCTCTGGGTTGTCACAAATTTAGTGATCTCTCCAGGGAAAGTGGCTGCATTGCCCACAGCCAAAGACTTACCTTGTCAAGAGCTGTGAGCAGTACTTCTCCTGTGAGTTCATAGCCTGCTCACGCTCATTTCCCTTCTATGCTCATGTCACCTGCAGATCATGCACCCAGCACTGTTGTGCTGTACAGAAGAGCTGCTCCTGGGCACAGCTGTCTCTCTGCAGAACTACGCACTTGTAGGAGCTCCCTGTGTCCCAGGAGCCTGGCCTAGCTCAGCAGCAGGGGATGTCATTTTTATCCTTCCCACTCATCTCCCCTGAGATGTCCCTGGGTCTCCATGGCCAGCAGCTCCTGAAAGACAACAGCATTGTGACTGTACTTTGAAATATGTTGCATTAACCACCAATTGTCCAGTGCCACCAAATGTTCAGTGGACAGAGACCAATTTCAGACATATCTGTAGTCTCACCAGAGAGTGTTTGCTGTCACAAAAAAGGCACATGGAGAAGGGCTGGGAGGGGTGAACTTCCCCTGGGCAGGGCAGTGATCCAGCTGAGGCAGTGCAGGCATCTCATCCCTAGATGGAATCCCTGGCCATCTCCCACCTCCTTCCTGAGCATCAGCTGAGGGCCAGAGAGGGGAAAGGGGTATTCTGGGCCATCATAAATGACAACAGACCCCTATGCTTAGGGCACACAAGTGTGCCTTTGTTACCCGTCTCCAGGGAGCATGCAGAGTTATTCAGCTGACTAAATGGATGAGCTCACAAAAAACGAGCCAGATCTTTCTTCTCCATCTGCTGCGTATGCTGAGGCTCAAGGCAATACAGAGCTAACACACATCCTTATTCTTCAACTGATGAAACCTCAGATTTCTATGGGCTTACATGTGAATGGCATCAGAAGCAGCCTAGTGTCATGCCAGTTCCCTGGGCTGTCCAGCACACTCAATGCAGCTGCAAACAGGGTGTTCAGGAAAGCCATGCCCTAGGAGTGTCCGTGATACAGAGTCTTCAGAATGGATGGGCTAGGAGACAAAGAAGTGTGACTGCCCTCTGTGAGAGTGCACTGAGCTCTGCCTGGGGATGACAGAGCAGCCAGGTCAGAGAAAATGGAAATGGCCAACAGAGGAGAACAACGGTGTCTGTTCCTGGCTTCCTGATCAGGAAGAGCAAGTGGAAGGTGCCCTCTACAGGCAGATGGGAACCTCATGTTGTCAGGCCCTTTTCCCCCCTGGGGGCCCTTTTCACTCTAGTGTGTGCTGCAGGGACAGCACGGCAGGGCATATGGCATCCAGAAAATCCCTGGAGAGCACAGATGGCAGCTTCTTGACCAAGCCATAGAGGAACCAAAGGGGAGAGGTGCTCGGCTGGATCTCATACTTACCAGGAAGGAAGGGCTGGTGGGAAATGTGAAGGTCAAAGGGAAACTGGGCTGCGGTGGCCATAGGGTGGTGGAGCTGAGGAGCCTGAAAGGAGGGCTAAAGACAAGCTCACACCTTAGGGCTTCAGCAGAGCAGACCTAGGCTTGTTCAAATGTCTGTCAGATACAGGTCAGCACAGTAAGACTCTCAGGTGAACAGGGTCAAAAAAATGTGGTAACGATCTAAGGATCACAGCTTCCAAGCTGAATAAGTCCATTCCAAGAAGTGGAAGCCAAGTAAAAATGTCAGAAGTCCTGCAGGAATGGTAATGGATTGACCTGGCCAAACCCAAACACAGAAAGGAAGCATACAAGACGTGGAAACAAGAAGATGTCACCTGGCAGCAATGCAGACTTTGTCCATCGTACCTGCTGAGATGAGCTTAGGAATATTAGAGTTCCTCTGCAATTGAATATGCCCAGGGATATCAAAGACAAAAAGGGCTTGTAGAAATGTGTAGGTGCCTAAAGGAAGGCTAGGGAGAATGTGGGCCCAGAGCAGAATGGGGCAGGGACCTTGGTGTGACAGGACATGGAAAAGTCTCTGATACTCCTTTCCTTCCTGACCTCACTGTTTAATATTTGGGCTGGGCTTCTTGGAATCCTAGGTGCCAGAGATAGGAGGGAAATATCTGTGCAAGGCAGATGTGCCCTTGGTGAAAGAGGAGGTGATCAGGGAATACCTAAGCAAACAGGATCCTGAGTTGGAAGAGAGTGAGACGATCACAGAATCCTTGAATGACTTGGGTTGGAAGTGACATTAAAGACTATCCAGTTCCAACTCCCTTGCTGTGGGCAGAGCTGTCACGCGGTAGATCTGGATGCCTGGGGCCCTCGACATCTTCAACATCTCTAGGGATGGGTCACCTGCTATTTCTCTGGGATTCCTATTCCATACCTACTCCATGCCTCACATCATGATCTTAGGAATGGTTGGAGTGCGTTCCAAATATCTAATGTCAGGTCACCCAGTGAGGCTCTGCAATCTCTGCCCATGGAGGTTTTCAAAATGCATCAGGAGCAAATGCTGAACAACTTGGTCTGTCCTTCTTTGTCCTGGGTTGGACGGCAGACATCTCCCAGGTTCCCTTTCAGCCTGGGTTATCATGTGATCCCATGTGCTCATGGCCTATTGCTGATGGGAAGAGAGCAGATGTTTCCAGGGCATGAAGCGTCCTGTGCAGCATGTGACCATCGAAAACAAGGTCTGAGAGCACGAAGACAGATCAGAACCACAGTGTGACTCTGTCAGTGCAAAGACTGAGAACTGTCACAGAAGGTTCTTGGCAGGGAAATTCTGGGGGGACTCCAGGCTCTGTGCAAGACACAAATGGTTCTCCTTTTCTTGTTGAAGCTGTAAGTCTGAAAGATGTTCTTGTCAATAAAACTGAAGCAAAGTTTGAAGACAAAGACAGAAATGAGCAAAAATGTGTTAACACACTTCTAAAGTTAACACATATCAAGAAATACTCCTAAGTTCTTTTTCGTTTTAAGTTGTAACACCAGACTTTGAGGCAATTTTAAGTAATTCCTATAATTATAATTTATTGTAGAGAATGGACAGTGCTTTCCTGAACTGTGTTTACACGACAGATATCTTCAGGTACAGGGACACAGACAGCGGTGCCAGAGCCAATGCCCTGTGACTAATGCCCAGCATCCACCGCTGCTCTACCCTGCTGCGTATTTCATGTCCCTCATCCTCCAGGTGTCTCCAGCTCTCCTAAATTAATGACCATGTTGAAGGGCATGTTTTCAGCAGGCCATCTGGACACAGACGCTCTTCCCACTGCTCTCCACATTTCCCATCCATTACACATGGCTCACTCAAATACCTGCCAACTACCTGGCTGATTTGTGACCTTCAGGGAGATTATAGGAACCTGCTCCATCTCTCCAAAGTCTGATGGACTCTCTTGTCCACTTCTTAACTGTGATTATATCTATTCCTTCCTATCCCTGTCTAACTCATTTCTTTTACAAGTATTCCTTGTGAAACACAAACCTTGTTAGATGCAGCTTGGACAAGGCATGCAGTTGATCACCCTGTTTTACTGTTCTTTCAATTGCATCACGTTTCCTCCTGTTTATTGGCAAAAAAAGAGAAATCATTCCTTGCCCACGTGCAGCTGGTTCTCTGAGGAAAGGCAGTGGGAGTTGGTGCAAAGGAGGTTTAACAGTGAGCGGGTGTCTGCAGAGGAGAAGAGTGATGTGAGGAAAAGTGATGTCAGTCCCATGGGTCCAATGGGAGTAGAAATGGGGTGGGGAAGTTGAGGAGGACATTTGTCCACGTCAGTGAGAGAGCAAAGCTCATTAGGGGACATCCTGGGTCAGTATCAACTGCCAAGTGCTGCTTTAAATTCTTGTTTAAACACAACCATAAATAAATAAATAAATAAATACGGAGTCTTCTTAAATGCCCATCTGACTCTTGCTCTTTAAGCTTTCTCCAGATAACTTTTCATTTTGTTGTGTAAGTTCTGAACAGCTGAAGAAGATGACAGGAAGGCACAAGGCACAGGACGGCACCTTAGGCTGTAATGTGCCCATGGGGGCATTTGCTGCTGAGTCCATCAACCTCCAGAGCAGGGAGAAGATGGCATGAAGTGCTCAAGAAGACCAAGTCAGAAGGAACAGAGAAGTTTCTTGGAGTATTAATGGGCCCCACTGAGGGCCACTAACAAGCAAGCTTCCCCAGGGACTTGTTAGAGCAGATAATTGGAAGCCATGGTTACAGGCAGGCAAAGGCACTGGGATGGTGGCTGTGATGCTGAGAAAAACCTCCTTTGTCTTATGAAGCAGAAAGGCCAAGCCCCGATCCCCAGACCCTTGGCAGGGAGATCCTGTCCCTCATGCTGGCTCAGGGCCCTTCCTGGGGCAGTGGGATGGAGGTCTGTATGAGGTCAAATGAAAGACAAGGGGACAGCAGCTCCCAGGCTCTGCCTGGGGTGCAAGGATGCCATGAGGCCCAAGTCCCATGTGGGCAGTGTGTCTCATCGCAGGCTGTGGGATGTGAGAAGGGCCCCGTCTGAACAAGCAGTCAGTGACAACAATACTTTGAACTTCAGATCTCTCAGGCCCAAGCTGAACGCTCCATTTCTTCAGTGGGAGCGTTTGGTTCTGGCGATGCCATGTTTGATGCTCACCCACATGCAGAGCTCCTGACTGACTGCAACACCACTGTGCTCCTATCAGCTGTGATATAACACAGTGATGCTGAACTCACTGAGATTTTCTCCCGTTCTCCCTGCCACAACTCAGTAATTCTGACATCACTGCTCTCTACACCACTGAGACAACACAATGACTCAGGTGTCAGTAAGCTCCGATCCACTGCCACAGCACAGTGACTCCAACATCATCATGCTTGTACCCACGATCATAGAATCCTAGAATATCCTGTGCTGGAAAGGACACACAAGGATTATCAAGTCCAACTTCTGCCTCCACACCACCACCCAAAAGGCAGACCATATCAGTGAGAGTGCTGTCTGAATGCTTCTTGAAGTCCAGCAATCTTGGTTCTGTATCTCCTTTCCTTGGGGTCCTTGTCCAGTGCTCTCCTTTGGACACACTCCCATAGTTTTATGTCCTTTATGTTCTGTGTTGCCCAGCAGTGCACCCAGTGCTCCAAGTGAGGCTGCAGCAGTGCAGAGCAGAGAGGGACAATCCCTTCCCTCACACAGCTGGCAATGCCGTGTTCACTGCACTCAATGGGACAGTGGGCGCAACCACGACGTTCAAATCCCTGATAGCATGACAGTGTCCCATTCCCAGTCAGTGTGTATTTCAAGGGTTGACCCTCCCCAGATGCGGAATCAGTCCCTTGTTCTTGTTATACTTCATGTGGTTGCTGCATGCCCAGTTCTCTAACTTGTCCACATCTCTCTGCAAGCCCTCTCCACCCTCAGTGGAGGCAACAGCACCTCCCAATTTGATATCATCAGCAAACTTGCTCAGAACATCCTCTAGTCCTACTTGCAAGTCACTGATGAAAACTTTAAGGAGAAGTGGCCCTAAATGGAGCCCTGGAGAACCCTGCTAGTGACCGTCCCCCTGCCTGATGGAACACATTTACAGTAATCCTTTGGGCCCGTCTCATTGGCCAAATGCTTACCCATCACATTATGTTTATGCCTAGTGGTTTTGCAGGAAATATTATCCTGAAGGATACTGTGAGGAACAGTATTTAAATTTCTAATGAAATCCTAATAGTTAACATCAGTTGGCTTCCTTTCGTCAATTACATGGGTGACTTCTTAATAAAAGGACATTAAGTTAAATAGGACCTTCCCTTCATGAACTCGTGTTGGCTGTGACCAATGACAGAATTGTCCTTCAGGTGTTTTTCAGTGATTCCCAGCATCATTTTCTCCATAATTTTACCAGGAACAGGAGTGGGAATAACACATCCATGACTGCTGATTTCATCTTTCTTCCTCTTCTTTCAAACTGGAACAACGTCTGCCAGCTTCCTCTGAAATGGGAACTGGAATGACCCTAGGCTTGTTCTGATGCCATTCAAATGAGAGCCCAGAGCAAAATAAGGTGTCATCAGTGAAAGAATGTAGACGTGCCAAAATTTGGTAATGCATTTGGTAATGCCTTGAACTCCAGAGTATGCCACAGATGGAGCAGAGAGGAAGATATGACACATCTGTTGTGAGCTCACCCATTTGGTCAGCGGAATAACACAACATGCTCCACGGGGACAGGTGCAAAAGGCACACTGGGTGCCCTGAGCACAGGGCTGTGGTGGCATTTAGGATGGCCAAGAATACCTCCCTTCTGGCCCTCAGCTGATGCTCAGGAAGGAGGTGTCTATCTCAGAGATTTTCCAACACACTTTACAAGCACCAGCACACAACTAGGATCACCCCAGGCACCTTAGGCATCACTGAGTGTGTCTGAGTGAGCAACGCAGTCCCTGTTGAATAAAGACCAAGCATTCAGATGAGGGGCTCACACACAGACACCTCATTGTGCACATCTGAATTCAACTAAGAGGACTTCTGGCTCCCATGGACCTCTGGGGAACAGAACCCCATTTCAGTCCCAGGGTTTCCATCAGCGGATGAGATACCGAACACTAGGGCTAGGATGAGATGGGGTGACAGTAATAAGACAAATGGAAATGGCTTAAAGTACAGAGGGGAGATTTAGGTGAGCTTTTAGGAAGAAATTTTCTACTCAAAGGAAGTGGAATAGGTTGCTCAAAGACATTTTGTGTGCCGCATCCTTGGAGACATTCAAGGTCAGGATGGATGGGATCCTGGGCAGCCTGATCTGTGGTTGGCAGCCCTGCTGATGGCTGGGGGCTTGGAACTAGGTCCTATTTAAAGTCCCCTCCAACCTAAGCCATTGTATGATCCAGTAATGTTATGCCTGCGCTGCCTCAGCTCTACCACTGACCAGAACAGGGGAAGTCCATCCCTCCCTGTCTTTGTCTGTTTGTCATTTTTGTTACAGGTCATGAGCAGAGGTTTCCAGATTTGGCATTTGCTTCTCTCATGGTCAAACTTCTTTTGTTAGGAACATCCATGTTTTTGGAATCCTCTGGACATGTTGATTAATGGATCTGACTTCAAAGTACATTCTGCAGTGATGACTGTGCTGCCTTGCAGGAGCTGTCAGCTCATGAGGGCCAAGGATATCTCCAGGGAGAGCTGTGGGGAGAGGGAAATCACCTCCCCTGCTGCTGAGCTGTGCTGGGCTCCTGAGACACAGGGAGCTGATAGAAGTGGGCAGTGATACAGAGAGACAACTGCGCCCAGGAGCAGCTCCTGTGTACTACGCAGCAGGGCTGGGGAAATCATCTGCAGCAAAAAGGGAGGATAGAAGGAAGAGAGCTTACAGGCTGTGTGGCACAATAGCAGGCTGTGAGATCACTGGAGGTGCATTGCTCACTATTCTTGAAAAGGTAAGTCTTTTCCTCCAGGCAACGAATCTGCTTTTCCTGGAGAGATCGCTAAATCTGGGACATCCCATTACATATCTGGCTGAAGGTGCTCCATGTTTCTTTACTGTGGAGAAAGACCTGCTCCAGATCTGGGCTTCTGTGCTGCAGTGTCAGAGCACAGCCCTAAGGGCTGCATGTCCCAGGATGGCTGTGGGATTTTCCGTTTGGGTGCAGCCGTGTGCCCAGGGCTGTGGTGCAGAGCAGGGTCCCTGCTGTGCCCCAGGGGCTGTGTGCCAGGGCAGGGACTCTGCCGCCTGCCAGGCTCAGCACTCAGCCTGCCCGGGGAGCTGCCCAGGGCGCTGCGGGGAGACGTGTGGGGGGAAGGAGCCCCCCGGCAGGGCAGGGGCCTTCTGCTGCCACAGCTGCTGCCTGGGGCAGGGGACTCACAGCTACGCTGCACCCCTGAGTGTTTCCAAGAGCACTTTGCAAGAGCAGAGACAAGGCAGGGATTTTCTATTTACTGTTCTTAAGGGAGGGGAAAGAGTTGGAGGCAGAAATCTGAAGGGAGCTGTCAAGTATGATCACAGCTCTGAGAATCCTGAATTGTACCTCCCTCAGTCTGCTGTTATATGAGCAATCTCTTCATGTGCTTTCAGCCTCTTCTCTCCCAAAGGACAGCACCAGCTGAGATAATCGTCCTGGTATTTTTTTTTTTTTTTTTTTTTTCAGCAGACATGAACATGGAACTACCCTGCAAACAGCAGCTTTCCCTAAGAGAAATTTAAGTGCACAGAGGAAGGGATGGGCACCCGTAGTGCAGACAGGGTAAAGACATGAGACATGGAAACAGCTCCTATGAGGAAAATATCCAGGAGGCTGGGATATGATTAGGAAATGAGAGGAAGGCTAAAGCTCCTTCACCTTCTACTTCTTATATAATAATGAACCTCATGAAGTTAAACTCAAGTAATGGAGCTAATGAACACTGTCCTAAGAGAATGAAAATCTTTTATAGTACAGTGGGATGAGTGATTAAGAAAATTACATGTCTTGTCATTATGTTCTGCACTCTGAACAGGACTCCATGCCCAGGAACCGCAGATGCCCAACAGCAGCTCCATCAGCGAGTTCCTCCTCCTGGCGTTGGCAGACACGCGGCAGCTGCAGCTCCTGCACTTCTGGCTCTTGCTGGGCATCTACCTGGCTGCCCTCCTGGGCAACGGCCTCATCAGCACAGCCGTAGCCTGCGACCACCGCCTGCACACCCCCATGTACTTCTTCCTCCTCAACCTCGCCCTCCTCGACCTGGGCTGCATCTCCACCACTCTCCCCAAAGCCATGGCCAATGCCCTCTGGCACACCAGGGCCATCTCCTACGCAGGATGTGCTGCACAGGTCTTTTTCTTTGTTTTCTTCCTCGCAGCAGAATTTTTCCTTCTCACCGTGATGTCCTATGACCGCTATGTTGCCATCTGCAAGCCCCTGCACTACGGGACCCTGCTGGGCAGCAGAGCTTGTGCCACCATGGCAGCAGCTGCCTGGGGCACTGGGGCCCTTAATTCCCTGCTGCACACTGCCAATACATTTTCCCTGCCTCTGTGCCAAGGCAATGCTGTGGATCAGTTCTTCTGTGAAATCCCCCACATCCTCAAGCTCTCCTGCTCAGAATCTTATCTCAGGGAAGTTGGGCTTATTGTGACTAGTGTCCTTGTTGTACTTGGGTGTTTTGTCTTCATTGTTGTGTCCTACGTGCAGATCTTCAGGGCTGTGCTGAGGATGCCCTCTGAGCATGGACGGCACAAAGCCTTCTCCATGTGCCTCCCCCACCTGGCCGTGGTCTCCCTGTTTGTCAGCACTGACTTTTTGGCATATCTGAAACCCCCCTCCCTCTTCTCCCCATCTCTGAACCTGCTGGTGTCATTTCTCTACTCGGTGGTTCCTCCAACACTGAATCCCCTCATCTACAGCATGAGGAACCAGGATCTCAGGGATGCAGTGAGGAAAATGATGCCCTAGTCACATTTCAGCAGGGATAAACTTCTTATCTGTCTCTGCAAATGACTCACAGTCTGTCCCATAACAGCCCTGTATTATGTTTTCTACTCTTAATATTTTTTCTTTATTTATGTTAATAGATACATTTTCGTTTTCTATTCACATACACGTGTGTGTGTAATTATCATTAATGGTTATCACGGTCTTATACATGTGTTTGGCTTCCGACCACTTCTACTGAGACATCACCCTGCTCTCTTTCTCCTGAAGCCCGTATGATCCTGGGTCAGTGCTGACTCCCACAGCCTCTGTGTTCCATCTCTGTATCTGCAAGCAAATGAGATGCCAGCAGGCACCGTGGGGATTATATAGGCTGGATTATTGGAAGGTATCAGTGTATTAGGCGAAGAACCAATGTGTTATATTAGGGTATTCTCGTCCTAAATCTTAGCAGTCTAGCTGCCTGTGGGGCAGCATGGCTGGGCTGTCCTGCAGAAGGATGTCACACGGAGACACTGTGCTGCAGGGCTGGGACCCCAAAAGCACCCTGGAACTCAGCGCCCAGCTGTGCTGTGCTCACCTTGCCCGGCTCCCAGGTGCCCCCTATGCTGCTCTGTCACTGCCCCTTCTCAACAGGATGGGGGAGAAAACACAGTTAACCAATTCCTGGGTTGAGGCAAAAAGCACTTTATTCTTTCCTTGTGTAAAACCCACTGACAACAAAGTGTGTGTGTTAATGGCTGCGCATCAAATGCAGGTTTTTCTGCACACTTGGGAACAGCTTTGAATACAGCACCACTTTCACCTTAGTATATTACTTGGAACTACACCTAACCCACAATGCATTTGACTAATATTTTATGTAATTTGTAAGAGTTCCAACACAGAAATCAGCTCAGAGTCAGTTAAGATTTCACATCCCTCTTATTCCTCACCTATATACTGTAATTGAAGTGATTTCCTATGTTTGTACTTCAGTTTTGTTGTCTCATCTCCTGACCTCCTTTCCTATTATTTATCTATAACTCCCTAAATTACCCCTCTTTACCAGTCAGTAATTCCTGTTCTTGCTGTCACACCCAGTCTGTTGTGTCACTGCAGCTCGGGTAAGGATTCACTTCTGAATGCTTTGGTCATTGCTGAACTCCAGACCATTCCAATAAGAGCTTTCTGGACACCGAAGTGAAGGTTGCTATGTTACAGAAACACACTTATCCACCAGGTGCCAGCTGTAAGCAATGGAACAATCCAATAAGGAATTTCTTTGGGTGTGCAATAAGAAGATGAATTTTACCGTAACACAACGTTTGTCCATGGATTTACATTGTTTTGTTTAGCTGAATATTTTCAGGATCTAAATGGGATATCAGTATTTTCCCAAAGCTTCATTACATTTTGTGTTTCTTTATGGTCAGAATGATAATGTGGACTCTTTGACTGCGCATCAGTTACACAGACTAGTACGAAAATCTACCTGGACTTTTGAAAGGCCTTTGGCATTGTCCCACATCACATCCTTATCTCTATGGAGAGATGTGTGAGGTGGATTCGTAGGGCGGACTGCTCATTGGATAGGAAATTGGTAGGAAGGTCTCAGCCAAAGGACTGTTACCAAATGACATTTACCAAATGGGTCTCTGGGAAATGGGCTCCACCAGGTGGAGGCCGATCACAAGTGGTGTCCCCAGGGGTCAGCCTTGGGACCAGAGCTCTTCAACACCTATCAGTGGCATGGATGATGAGATAGAGCGCACCATCAGCAACTCTGCTGATGACACCAGGCTGCGTGGTGCAGTTGGAACAACAGAATGAAGGAGTGCCATCCAGAGGGAGCTGGACAGGCTTGGAAAGTGGGTCCAAAGAAACACCATGAGGTTCAACAAGATCAAGTGCAAGGTTTTGCAATTGTGTTGGTACAATCCCAGGTATGAGTACAGACTGCGGGAACTCCTGCTTGTGAGCAGCCCTGCGGGGAAGGACTTAGAGGTCTTGGGAGATGGAAACGGTCAAAGGAGGGTGTGCAGCCTGAGATGCCAACTGTACCCTGGGCTCCATCAACAGAGGTGGCCATCAGAGTGAGGGAGGGCATTGTCCTTCTTGAGTCAGCTTGCATTTGTGCGTGGGATTGCTCTGACCCGTATGAATATCCTGGGTGAGTAAAAGACAGAGTAAAGTACGAGTGAACCCAAAGTAAAGTGTGAGTAAACTTGGAGTGTGTTGTGAGTACATCCTGAGTAAAGTGTGAGTAAACACTCCACAAAGTATAAGTAAACCTGAAGTAAGGCATGAGTAAACCCAGAGTAAAGCATGAGTAAACATAAAGTAAAGTGTGAATAAACCTGGTGTGATGTTTGAGTAAGCTTTCAGTAAAGTGTGAGTAAAACCCCAAAGTAATGTGTGCGTACACCCGGACTAGAGTGTGAGTACCCCCGTTGCACAGTGTGAGTTCACATGGAGAAAAGAAAGAATAAAGCTTGAGTAACATGTGAGTTAAACCCAAAGTAAAGTATGAGTTAAACCCAGAGTAAAGTGTGAGTAAGATGCAGAGTAAAGTGTGAGTAAACACTTTAAAATGTAGTAAAATGTAAGAATCATTTTATTCCCATTCCGCATCACAACCAGTTTTAAGCTCCCTCAATGACCCCTGCCAGCTCCTGGGCTGGGATCCGCTTTCCCTTCAGAGAGGGGTGAGACCTGTCAGCAGTCATCAGGCCAGGTGCCAAGCTAACTGACCCATGGTCAAAGAACCCCAAGTTCCTGTGGCGGCACCAACCTTCCAGCCTCTTATTCAAAGCCTGTGATTTCCCGGACCACTCCATATCCCTCACCACCACAGAAGAATGAGAGAGGAAAATAACACATAAACACCCACTCCTTCAACCATTTGCCCTAAACCCCTGACGTCCTTTTTGATAGCTCGCAGGCTTCCCTGAGCAATTTCATCACTGCCTACCTAAACTATCAGTAATGGGCAGTAATCAGAGGAGCAAACCAGACCCAGGACTTTTCTGGCGATGTCCCTGATGTGGGTCCCAGGGAGGCAGCACACCTCCCTACAGGTCGGGTTGGGCCTGCAAATGGAGCCCTCCATGCCCCAGAGAAGGGAATCCCCCACCACAATTCCCCTCCTGCCTTTCCTGACAGAGGCAGTTTCAAGGCACGGGGGTGACTGCCTCAGCCTAGGCTCCTTCCTAGGCAGATTTTCCCTGGTGTCCCCACTCATGTCCTCTTCAATTTCCAGCATCTCAAACCTGTTGCTTAGTGGGACCTGGGGGAGTGGGGTTGGCAGGCAGGGGGTGCGCCAATGATGCTGAGCTGGGATACTCTTCCAACCCTCCTCTCTCAGCTCTGTCCAACTGTGACAGGACAGAGGGTCCACCACTTCTGTACGGGTATTGCCCTGGCACCCTTCCCTCTGACACACCAGTGAGACATATATATGTATAGGTCATAAGTATTACCCTTTCCTTTTATCTTTCTTACAAAATAGCTTTATTTGAATCCACGAGTTGTACAGCCAAATTCTCTTCCCCATCCCACTGGGAAAGGGGACAGTGCACAAAGCACTGTGTGGGGCTCAGCCACCCAGCGGGTTAAACCACCACAGTCATTTTGGTGCTCAATGTGGGGCTCCTAGAGTTGAGACAACAGCAGTGAGCAAACGACCGCGTGGTGCTGAGCCACCTTCCATGTTAAACCACAGCACCGCCCTGAGTCCATAACAGATCACCTTGGGACTCTGAAACTGTCCCCGTCACTCAGTGGAGAACACCGGAAGATCTCAAGGTCTTCTCAGGGAGCAGCTCCTGAGGTACATTCCTTACACCATTCCTTTGGAAGTGGCCTGCAGTTCTCTGGTCCTGCTCTGAAGAGCCCCTCTTGTTATGGCGCTGCAGCAAGGAGACCAGCTCTGACACAGCGCTTCATATTGCCGCCTACTGACTGCAGCCCCGGAGTGCTGCTGTAGAGACAACAGGGCTGTGGTGAGACACACAAGACCTTCAGGTCTGCACAAATGCAAGGACTTGAGAGCAGTGTAAAGAGAGCAGGAATGAAAAGAGCGTGTTGTGCTGCTGTGCGTGGCTGTACCTCCCCCAGATCCAGATCCAGGCAAGGCAGGAAGAGAGAAGAGCAAAGGAAAAGTAATTTAGCAAGCTTTTTTAGTGTCTTTTAACCTGTTCAGGGAACCTGGTTTCATATTTACATGAGCTCTTGGCGTGAGAAAATAGAAAGTAGATGGGAAAGAAGAAGTGGAAAAAATGCAACATTTTTTTAAAGATTACAGTATCACACTTGCACAAACAAAAATTCAAAGACATATAAAATAGGAAGAACAATGACCGGGAATCATGTGAGGAAGATGTGCACTTTATTGAAGCTGGAATAGTGCATATTGCAACACTTTGCGGAGGGCATGCTTGATCTCTTTGTTCCTCATGCTGTAGATAATGGGGTTCAGTGTTGGAGGAACCACCGAGTACAGAAATGACACCAGCAGGTCCAGGGATGGGGAGGAGATGGAGAAGGGCTTCAGGTCGGCAAAAACGACAGTGCTGAGAAACAGGGAGAGCACGGCCAGGTGAGGGAGGCATGTGGAGAAGGCTTTGTGCCGTCCCTGCTCAGAGGGCATCCTCAGCATGGCCCTGAAGATCTGCACATAGGAAAAGAGAATGAAGACAAAGCACCCAAATAAGACAAGGACACTAAAGACAATAAGCCCAACTTCCCTGAGATAGGACTGTGAGCAGGAGAGCTTCAGGATCTGAGGGATTTCACAGAAGAACTGATCCACAGCATTGCCTTGGCAGAGAGGCAGGGAAAATGTATTGGCAGTGTGCAGCACGGAAGTAAGGACCCCCGTGCCCCAGGCAGCTGCTGCCATGGTGACACAAGCTCTGTTGCCCAGCAGGGTCCCGTAGTGCAGGGGCTTGCAGATGGCAACATAGCGGTCATAGGACATGATGGTGAGAAGGGAATATTCTGCTGATAGCAGAAAGGCAAACAGAAAGACCTGTGCAGCACATCCTGCATAGGAGATGGCCCTGGTGTGCCAGAGGGCATTGGCCATGGCTTTGGGGAGAGTGGTGGAGATGCAGCCCAGGTCGAGGAGGGCGAGGTTGAGGAGGAAGAAGTACATGGGGGTGTGCAGGCGGTGGTCGCAGGCTACGGCTGTGCTGATGAGGCCGTTGCCCAGGAGGGCAGCCAGGTAGATGCCCAGCAAGAGCCAGAAGTGCAGGAGCTGCAGCTGCCGCGTGTCTGCCAGCGCCAGGAGGAGGAACTCGCTGATGGAGCTGCTGTTGGGCATCTGCTGGTTCCTGGGCATGGAGTCCTGTTCAGAGTGCAGAAGATAATGACAAGTTTAGATCATTCTCAGAGTCACTTCTCCTGCTACACTCAGAAAGTCCATTTAACTCCATAACGTGTGTTTATTTTCATGAGCTTCAGCGTCATATAAGAAGTAGAAGCTTAAAGAGCTTTCCTTTCCTAATCATTTCTCTCCTAATCATTTCCTAATCATTTCCTAATCATATCCCAGCCTCCTGGATATTTTCCTCTTAGGAGCTGTTTCTCCATCTCTTGTCTTTACCCCAACTACTGTAAGAGCCCCTAACCTCAAGATCTATGCACTAAAATTTCTGTTAGAGTAAATGCCTATTAAGAGGTGATGTGCATAATTCATGTTTGCAGGGAATGAAGATAATTTCAGCTGGTGCTGTCCTTTGGGAGAGGAGTGGCTGAAAGCACTTTAGGAGGTTGTTCATGTAACAGCAGACTGAGAAAGGTACAATTGAGGATTCTCTATTGATTAAAGTAAGATTCAGGAGTCTCAGAGATGCGTTCAAAGTTGACAGGTACCTTTAGATTTCAGCCTCCCATCCTTTTCCCTTCCCTAAGGATATAAAAGAAAAATCCATGCCTTGTTCCTCCTCTTGCAAAGTGCCCTTGGAAACATTTTTGTTTGCAGCATATCTGTGATCCCCCTGCCCCAGGCAGCAGCTGTGGCAGCAGAAGGCCCCTGCCCTGCCTTCCTGGGGGGCTCCTTCCCCCCACACGTCTCCCCGCAGCGCCCTGGGCAGCTCCCCGGGCAGGCTGAGTGCTGAGCCTGGCAGGCGGCAGAGTCCCTGCCCCGGCACACAGCCCCTGGGGCACAGCAGGGACCCTGCTCTGCACCACAGCCCTGGGCACCCGGCTGCACCCCCGGCTGCACAGCCTGCAGCCGTCCTGGGACACGCAGCCCTTCCGGGCTGTGCTCTGTCGCTGCAGCACAGAAGCCCTCAGCTGGAGCTTTTTCCCTGATAAAGAAACACAGAGCGTCTGAAGCCTGATGTGCTATGGGATGTCGGAAACTTACTGAACCCTCCAGGAAAAGGGCTGCACTGCCTGCAGCAAGCAACTTACCTTGTCAAAGTCTATGAGTAGTGCTCCTGCATGAAGTCACAGCCGGCTCACATCCCACACATCATGTAAGCTCTATCTCCCTTCTCTCCACCCCATCTCTTGCAGATCATGTCCACTGTCCTTTTGTGCTGTACAGAGGAGATGATCCCGGGCACGGCTGTCTTTCTGCAGTGCTGCCCACTTGTATGATTTCTCAGTGTCCCAGGAGCCTGGCCCAGCTCAGCAGCAGAGGAGGTGATTTCATCTCTCCCTGGAGATATCCATGGCGCTCCTGAGCTGACAGCTCCTGCAGGGCAGCAGGCTCATCACTGCAAAATGTACTTCAAAGTCAGCTCAATTAATCAACATGCCCAGTGGATTCCAGTAGCACAGTTGTTCCCACTGAAAGAAGTTTGACCACAAGAGAAGCAAATGCCAAATCTGGAAACCTGTTCTCATGATCCATAACAAAAATGACACACAGACAAGGATGCTAATGGGAACACCAACTCATGCTGTGCTAGAACTCTTTGCACATTTGCAGGCTTGAGCTCTTTTTTGGACCACAGCCACACAGTTAAATTGCTTCCACAACTGGGCTGCAGGACAAGGGTGATAAAGAGTCTTTATGATGGATGGGCGAGGAGACAAGGAAGGGCGACTGCCCTCTGTGAGAGTGCACTGAGTTCTGCCTGGGGATGGCAGAGCAGCCAGGTCAGAGAGAAAGGAAATGGCCAACAGAGGAGCCCAACAGTGCCTGTTCCTGGCTTCCTGATCAGGAAGAGCAAGTGGAAGGTGCCCTCTACAGACAGATGGAATCCTCATGTTGTCAGGCCCTTGTCCCCCCTGGGGGCCCTTTTCTCTCTAGTGTCTGCTGCAGGGACAGCACAGCAGGGCATACGGCATCCAGGACATCCCTGGAGAGCACAGATGGCAGCTTCCTGGCCAAGCCATAGAGGAACCAAAGAGGAGAGTTGCTCTGCTGGATCTCATACTCACCAGGAAGGAAGGGTTGGTGGGAAATGTGAAGATCAAAGGGACCCTGGGCTGCAGTGGCCATGGGATTGTGGAGCTGAGGAGCATGAAGGGGGGCAAAAGACAAGCTCACACCTTTGGGCTTTAGTGAAGCACACCTTGGCTTCTTCAAGTGTCTGTCAGGTACGGTCCAGCACGGTAAGACTCGCAGCCGAATAGGGTCAAAAAAATGTGCTAATGATCTAAGGATACTGCTTCCAAGCTGAATAAATCTATTCCAAGTAGTGGAAGCCAAGTAAAAATGTCAGAAGTCCTGCAGGAATGGTAATGGATTGCCCTGAACAAACCCAAACACAGAAAGTAATCAGTCAGGGAAAGGAAGCAAGAAGAGGTCACCTGGCAGCAATGCAGATACTTTGTCCAGCGCACCTGCTGAGATGAGTTAAAGAATCAGAGTTCGTCTGCCCAGGCATATGAAAGACAAGAACTGCTTGGAGAAATATGTAGGTGACAAAAGGAAGGCTAGGGAGAATGTGGGCCCACAGTAGAATGGGGCAGGGAACCTGGTGAGACAGGATATGGAGAAGTCTCTGATACTCCTTTCCTTCCTGACCTCACGGTTTATTAGTTGCACTGGGCTTCCTGGAATCATTTTTTAATTATTATTATTATTATTTTTTCCATAAAGGCCAACATTTTCCACCACTTTGTTTGCAGGACACAGATGCCTTCAGGTACAGGGACACAGACAGCGGTGCCAGTGCCAATGCCCTGTGACTAATGCCCAGCGTCCACCGCTGCTCTACCCTGCTGCGTATTTCATGTCCCTCATCCTCCAGGGATCTCCAGCTCTCCTAAATTAATGACCATGCTGAAGGGCATGTTGTCAGCATGCCACCTGGACACACACTCTTCCCACTGCTCTCCACATCACCCCATCCCTTGCACATTGCTCAATCAAATACCTCCCAATTATCTGGCTGATTTGTGACCTTCAAGGAGATTATTGGAACCTGCTCCATCTCTCCGAAGTCTGATGGACTCTCTTGTCAACTCCTTCACTGCGATTATATCTATCCCTTCCTATCTCTGTCTAACTCATTTCTAGTACAAATATTCCCTGCAAAAGACAAACACCATTAGGTGCAGCTTGGACAAGGCATGCAGTTGATCACGGTGTTTTTCTGTTCATTCAATTGAATGACATCGCTTTCTGTTTGTGGGCAAAAAAAGAGAAATCTTTCATTGCCCACATGGAGCTGGTTCTCTGAGGAAAGCCAGTGGGAGTTGGTGCAAAGGAGGTTTAACAGTGAGCGGGTGACTCCAGAGGAGAAGGGTGATGTGAGGAGAAGGAGGAGAAGTGATGCCAGTCCCATGGGGCCAATGGGAGTAGAAATGGAGTGGGGAAGTTGAGGAGGACGTTTGTCCACACAGTGTCAGAGCAAAGCTCATTAGGGGACATCTGGGGTCAGAATCAACTGCCAAGTTGTGTTTTAACTTATTGTTTAAACGCAACCATAAATAAATAAATAAATAAACAAACAAACAGACTTAAAAATTCCCATCAATCTCTTCCTCCTTAAGCTTTCTCCAGATACCTCTCCAGTTAGCTGTACAAGTTCTGAACACCTGAAGAAGATGACGACAGGAAGGCACAAGGCACAGGAGGGCTCTTTAGGCTGTAATGGGCCCCAAGGGGCTTTTGCTGCTGAGTCCATCAACCATCAGTGCAGAGAGAAGATAGCATGAAGTGCTCAAGAAGACCAAGTCAGAAGGAACAGAGAAGTTTCTTGGAGTATTAATGAGCCCCACTGAGGGCCACTAACAAGCAAGCTTCCCCAGGGACTTGTTAGAGCAGATAATTGGAAGCCATGGTTACAGGCAGGCAAAGGCTCAGGGATGGTGGCTGTGATGCTGAGAAAACCTTCCTTTGTCTTATGAAGCAGAAAGGCCAAGCCCTGATCAGGGCTGACCCTTGGCAAGGAGATCCTGTCCCTCCGGCTGTCTCAGGGCCCTTCCTGGGGCAGTGGGATGGAAGATTGTAGTATGCCAAATGAAAGTCAAGGGGACAGCAGCTCCCAGGCTCTGCATGGTGTACAGAGGTGCTGTGAGGCCCAAGTCCCATGCAAGCAGTGTGTCTCATCCCAGGATGTGGGATGTGAGAAGGGCCCAGTCTGAACAAGTAGTGAATCCCAATGAAACTTTGAACTTCAGATCTCTCAGTTCTAGTGCCCTCCTTTGGACAGTCTCCAATAGCGCTATGTCTTTTATGTTCTGCGGTGCCCAGAAGTGCACCCAGTGCTCCAGGTGAGGCTGCAGCAGTGCAGAGCAGAGAGGGACAATCCCTTCCCTCACCCAGCTGGCAGTGCTGTGCTCAATGGACCCCAGGAGACGGTTGTCCTTCCTGGCTGCCTGGGCACACTGCTGACTCACGCCCAATTTGCCGTTGACCAGGACCCCCAGTCCCTTTCAGTGGGACTGCTCTCCAGCATCCCATCCTGCAGTCAGTGTGTATGTCCAGGGTTGCCCCTTCCCAGGTGCAGAATCAGGCACTTGTTCTTGTTATGCTTCATGCGGTTGGTGCTTGCCCGGTTCTCTATCTTGTCCAGATCTCTCTGCAAGTCCTCTCCACCCTCAGTAGAGACAACAACTCCTTCTAATTTGGTATCATCAGCAAACTTGCTCAAAACGTCTTCTAGCACTACATGCAAGTCATTCACAAATACGTTTAAGAGTAGTGGCCTTAAAATTGAGCCCTGGGGAACCCTGCTAGTGACCGTCCTATAGCCTGATGGAACCCCATTTACCGTAAGCCTTTTGGCCCCACCCATCCACTCATTATGTTTCTGTCTATGCCGTATGCATACATTTTGTTCAGACGGATACTGTGAGGAACAGTATCAAAAGCTCTACTGAAGTCCTCAAGGATAACATCTACTGGCTTCACTGGGTCAACTACATGGGTGAACTTGTCATTAAAGGACATTAAGTTAAACAGGACCTTCCACTCATGAGTTTGTGTTGGCTGCGACCAATGACAGAATTGTCCTTCAGGGGTTTTTCAGTAACTCCCAGCATCATTTTCTCCATGATATTACCAGGCACCGGAATGAGACTGACAGGTCCATAATTGCCCATTTCATCTTTCTTTCCCTTTCTTACAATGAGACAACATTTGCCAGCCTCCTGTCAACTGGGAACTGGCATGACACTAGACTTACTCTGATGCCATTCAAATGTGAGCCTCGAACATACTGAGGTGTCATCAGTGAAAGAATGTAAGTGTTTCAAAGCTTTGTAACGCCTTGAATGGCAGAGTATGACACAGACCGAGCAGAGAGGAAGGTCTTGCTCTTCTGTTGTGAGCTCATCCATTTGGTCAGCGGAATAACACGACATGCTCCATGGGGACAGGTGCAAAAGGCACACTGGGTGCCCTAAGCACAGGGCTGTGGTGACATTTAGGATGGCCAAGAATACCTCCCTTCTGGCCCTCAGCTGATGCTCAGGAAGGAGGTGTCTATCTCAGAGATTTTCCACCACACTTTACAAGCACCAGCACACAACTAGGATCACCCCAGGCTCCTTGGGAATCACTGAGTGTGTATGTGTGAGCAATGGAGTCCCTGTTGAATGAAGACCAAGCATTCAGATGTGGGGTTCACACACAGACATCTGAACTTTGTGCACATCTGAACTAAGAGGACATATGGGTCCCATGGACCTCTGGGGAACTGATCCCATTTCAGTCCCGGGGTTCCCATCAGCAGATGACATGTCTTAACCTTAGGGTTGGGACGAGACGGTCGGATAGTAATAGGACAAATGGAAATGGCTTTAACGTACAGAGGGGAGATTTACCTTACCTTTTAAGAAAAAAAGAAAATCTACTCGAAGGAAGATAAACACGTTGCCCATAGAAGTTTTGTGTGCCACATCCATGGAGGCATTCAAGGTCAGAATGGATGGGATCCTGGGCAGCCTGATCTGGTGCTTGGCAGCCCTGCACATGGCTGGGGCTTGGAACCAGGTACTCTTTGAAAGCCCCTCCAACATTAGCCTAATCATTGAATGATTCTGTAATGTTAGGCCTGCACTACCTCAGCGCTATCACTGCCCAGAACAGAAGTCAACACCTCCTTGTCCTTATCTTGTGACTTCCTTCATGCTGGTCATGAGCAGAGGTTTCCCGATTTGACGTTTGCTTCCATCATGGTCCGATTTCATTTAGTTGGAACATCCATGCGTTTGAAATCCTCTGGACGTGTTGATTAATTGAGCTGACATCTAAGTACGTTCTGCAGTGATGACCGTGCTGCCTTGCAGGAGCTGTCAGCTCAGGAGGGCCATGGATATCTCCAGGGAGAGCTGTGGGGAGAAGGAAATCACCTCCTCTGCTGCTGATCTGGGCTGGTCCCCTGGGACAGAGATGTTCATACAAGTTGGCAGAGCTGAAGGGAGACAGCTGTGCCCAGGAGCAGCTCCTGTACACCTCAGGTGGCATGGGGAGAACAGAGAAATTAGAGGGAATTTACAAGCAGTGCACGGTGGCAGCAGGCTGTGAGCTCACTGGAGGAGCATTTTTCACATCCCTTGAAACAGTAAGTGTCTGGCTGAATGCAATGCAGGTGCATTTACAGGAGGGATGGCTAAATTTGGGACATCCCAAAGCAGATCAGGCTGCAGACACTCTGTTTCTTTATCATGGAAATAGGTCTGCTCCCAACCAGGGCTTCTGTGAGCACAGCCCTGAGGGCTGCGTGTCCCAGGACATCAGCAGGCTGTGCAGCCGGGGTGCAGCTGGGTGCCCAGGGCTGTGGTGCAGAGCAGGGTCCCTGCTGTGCCCCAGGGGCTGTGTGCCGGGGCAGGGACTCTGCCGCCTGCCAGGCTCAGCTCTCAGCCTGCCCAGGGGAGCTGCCCAGGGCGCTGCGGGGAGATGTGTGGGGGGAAGGAGCCCCCCGGCAGGGCAGGGGCCTTCTGCTGCCACAGCTGCTTCCTGGGGCAGGGGGAGCACAGATACGCAGCAAACCAAAATGTTTCCAAGAACACTTTGCACGAGGAGAGATGAGGCAGGGATTTTCCTTTTCCTATTCGTAGAGAGGAAAAAAGGATTGGAGGCTGAAATCTAAAAGGGGCTGTCAACTTTGAACACATCTCTGAGACTCCCAAACTGTTCTTTTCTCAATCTTTTTTTTTTTTTTTTAAACATTCCCACAGAATGTGTGCTCTGCCTCTCCTCAATCGAAGGATAGAAGCAGTTGAAATTATCGTGGTTTTCTGCAGACATGAATAATGTACTTATCCTGCAGATAGGCAGCTTTCTCTCACAGAAATTGTAGCGCTCAGAGGTTGGTCTTCTGGACTCTAGGAGCAGTTGGGGTAAAGAAATGAGACATGGAAGCAGATGAAAATATCCAGGGAGATGAAATAAGATTAGAAAATGAGAGGAACGTAGAAGCTTCATGAGCTTCTTCTGCTTACAGAATGCTGAACTTCATAAAAATAAATTCAAGTTATGGTGCTAAAGGAATGGCCCTAAGCGAATGAAAACATTTTGTAGTACAGTGGGATGAGTGATTCTGAGAATTGCCTTGACTTGTCATTATCTTCTGCACTCTGAACAGGACTCCATGCCCAGGAACTGCAGATGCCCAACAGCAGCTCCATCAGCGAGTTCCTCCTCCTGGCGTTGGCAGACACGCGGCAGCTGCAGCTCCTGCACTTCTGGCTCTTGCTGGGCATCTACCTGGCTGCCCTCCTGGGCAACGGCCTCATCAGCACAGCCGTAGCCTGCGACCACCGCCTGCACACCCCCATGTACTTCTTCCTCCTCAACCTCGCCCTCCTCGACCTGGGCTGCATCTCCACCACTCTCCCCAAAGCCATGGCCAATGCCCTCTGGCACACCAGGGCCATCTCCTACGCAGGATGTGCTGCCCAGGTCTTTTTCTTTCTCTTCTTCCTCTCGGCAGAATATTATCTTCTTACGGTCATGGCTTATGACCGCTACATTGCCATCTGCAAGCCCCTGCACTACGGGACCCTGCTGGGCAGCAGAGCTTGTGCCACCATGGCAGCAGCTGCCTGGGGCACTGGGCTCCTTAATTCCCTGCTGCACACTGCCAATACATTTTCCCTGCCTCTGTGCCAAGGCAATGCTGTGGATCAGTTCTTCTGTGAAATTGCCCAGATCCTCAAGCTCTCCTTCTCAAAATCTGACTACCTCAGTGAAGTTGGGATAATTTATTTTAGTCTTTGTTTAATCTGTGGGTGTTTTGTTTTCATTCTTTTCTCCTATGTGCAGATCTTCAGGGCCGTGCTGAGGATGCCCTCTGAGCAGGGACGGCACAAAGCCTTCTCCATGTGCCTCCCTCACCTGGCCGTGGTCTCCCTCTTTGTCAGCACAGCCATGTTTGCCTATCTGAAACCCCCCTCCATCTCTTCTCCATCCCTGGACCTGCTGGTTTCATTTCTGTACTCAGTGGTGCCTCCAGCAGTGAATCCTCTCATCTACGGCTTGAGGAACCAGGAGCTCAAGGCTGCAGTGAGCAATACATACTTCTACAGCATCCGTAAGATGCTTGGTTGTCTAACAGGAGTCCCAAGGTAACTCTGAAATTGTTAATACAGTCCGTTGTCATTATTTTTTTCACAGGCACAACTTTAATTTCAGAAGTGTTACACTTGCCCTACTACATTTCTGTAGTGTTTTGACACACTCATCTCATGTGCCTGTAGAAAAAGTTGCTCTGTTGATACACACAATACAGAAGCCAGCAGAAATTTGTCTGTCTCTGCTGCCATGTTTTACTATCTGTGAAAGTAGAGGAGCAACTGACGTATGCAGGAGTAGTGCAGGGTCCAGGAACCCAGCTGCAACACGCAGCAGCAGCCTCGGTGTCTATGGCGGCTGCCCCTCACTGCCCAGGAGTTCCATCCTCTTATCTGAGTTTGAGATGGGGCTGCTGCTTCCCAGGTCCAATGACCACAGACAGCAGCAGGAGGTGGTCTTTGTGTTGCTGCTCTCTTTTCACTTCCATACTCCCCTCCTTGTCTACATCCTTGGGGACATGGGTGGACCAGGAGGGTTGCTCTGGACATTTGTCACCCTCAGCCTCTCACATCAGCCATTTCCAGCAGTGACTGCATGTTGATGGCAGAGCTTTTTCCTGAAGCCATCTCCATGCTCCTGGTGGTAGAGCGGGGCTGTCTGCAGACCCATGTGTGGGACATGGCTGGGGCAGCACTGGACCTGTAAAGCAGGAATGCCTGGAAGTGTGGTGCACTGAGGGCTGCCATGGGCACTTGTGCTGGGGAAACTCTTCCCACCTCAAACACACCTGTCCTGTGCAGTCCAGGCACGGTTGTGTCAAGTATGGGGCAGGGACATCACAGTGATAAGCCACAGATAGGAAACCCAACACAGTCAGTGGGGTGGGAGGTGGGAGGTGGGTAGGAAGGGGGGGAGCAGTTGTCTTGGTACACAAAGAGCCAGGTAGGAGGCAGCTGTGTATCCTGGCAGAGAAACCAGGGAAGGCTGTGGGCACATCACTGCAGCATGTGAGAGCTTGTGAGGAGATCATGGAGAATACAGAGCCAGGCTCTGCGCTCTCGTACACAGTGGGAGGATGAAAGTGATGGGTGAAACTGGAGACATTCTGCCTGAAGAGAAGGAAAAAAAAATTCACTCAGTTCAGGGCTCATCCTGAGCAAGGTGGCTTCTGCCTTGTGTTTTGCCTTCATTGCGCTGTCCTGTGTGCAGATCTTCAGGGCTGTGCTGAAGATACCCTCTGAGCAGGGACGGCACAAAGCCTTCTCCATGTGCCTCCCTCACCTGGCCATGCTCTCCCTCTTTGTCACCACTTGCATGTTTGCCTACCTGAAGCCTCCCTCTATTTCCTCCCAATCCCTGGACCTGGTGGTGTCATTTCTGTACTCAGTGGTGCCTCCAGCCATTAACCCCCTCATCTGTGGCATGAGGAACCCGGACCTCAAAAACGCACTGGGGAAATTGATGTCATGGACATTTTTCATTAACAATAAACTTCTCCTCTCTCTCTAAATGAATCACAGACTGTCCCAGTGCAGGCCTGTATTGCTCATCTATGTTTATAATATTTATTTTTATTCTTATTTTTTAATTTGTTTGCTGTTGTTTTATGTTTATTAATGGTTCTTATGCTGTTACAGTAATATTTTGATTCATTCCATGTCTGCTGAAGCATCAACCTGCTCTCTTCCTCCTGGAGCCCATATCTGATTTGGATCAAAGCTGACTCTTGTACCCTCTGTGTAGTGTCTCTGTATCTGCAGGGAAATGAGGTGTCTGCAGACTTCACTGCGGCAGTGGGGATGTAATGGTGCAGGGAATGGAAGTCATTCTTGCTGTACCTGAACATTCCAAGTGCTTTTGGAAATGTTCTCTTATCATTCCATTCGTTTTGCACACCCACAGACTCCCAGGGAGGCATTTAGCAGCACTCGGCCTCATTCACCTGGGTCTGCAGCCCACCCTGACCAGCACGGCCAGCACAGAGCCACCCAGGAATGGCCATGGAGGTCAGAGGAGGGATGGATAGTGGTGGGAGCTGTCCTGGGCATGACATTTCCCTGCAGATGCTCGTATGACCAGGAGCGCTATGACCTTGTGGCTGTTCCTCAGTCCCCGTTGTGACTTTGGCACTTCCCCAAACACCACCCTTGGACAAGACTGTGTGGGTGCTGGGGACAGCTGGAGCACCAGGGTCTGCTTGTCATCATACATAGGATGAGACCTCTTCTGGGTGCTCTGCAGGGCTGCAGCCCTTGTGGGCCTGCAGAAGAAGGGTGCAGTCAGTGGAGATCCTGGGGCCCTGAAGACCACCCCATGCCTGTGAGGGAGTAGCAGGGTCCATCAGGGCACAGATCCAACAAAGCTTCTTGTTGCATGAACAGAAAGGAGACACTGCTCAAGGAAGCTACCACCAGCCCCAGACCTCAGACCAGTGGTTCCCAGCAGCACTTTTCACCAAAATCTGCTGAGGGCTGAAATGGGACCACTCCACATTTCTACTGGGCTCAGTACCTGCACTGGGGAATGGGCAGTCCGGCCTGGTCCCTATCAAGGCCCAGAGCCCAACAGAACCTGGGGCAGGGCTGGCTGTGAGCTGTGTGGGACACATTGGGACCGGGCAGGGTCCAGCTGGTGAGGGAGCAGAAGGGCAGTGTGGGCTGTCAGGGCTGTGCTGGGGGCATGCTGCCCCACACAGTGCCTGCACAGAGCTGCCAGGGGCTGCCTGTGGGTCAGTGGGGCTGGGCTGTCCTGCAGGAGGGAATGTACATGGACCCTCATGCTGTAGGACTTGGACCCCAAAATCACCCTGGAACTCAGTGTCCAGCTGTGCTGTGCTCACCTTGCCTGGCTCCCAGGTGCCCTCCATGCTGCTCTGTCACTGCCTCTCAACAGGACGGGAGAAAACACAGTTAAACAATTCCTGGGTTGAGGAAAAAACACTTTATACTTTCCTTGCTTATAACCTAATGACAACAGATTTTGTGCATTAGTGGTTGCAAATATAATGCAGGTTTTTCTGCATAATATTAATATTAATAGTAATATATTATAACGCACACTTTGAAACAGCTATTGAACTCAGTGTCCCTTTCACTTTAGTATACTAAATGAACCTAGACCTAATCCACTGTGGTTTTGACTAATACTTTATAGAATCTGTATCATTTCCAACACTGACTTTTCCCACAGTTTGTTAGGATTTCTTATTCCTCTTGTTCTTTATGCCTTCTGCTAGCTTACCAGAGACATGGGAATGACCATGAGCTGCATTCCTAAAGTTACAGAGCTCAGCCCTGAATTCAAGGCTGTCCTATTGACTACTACAGAAAGAATGACTTCCAAAGCCCTTTGCTAGCCTTGTTCCTGCTGCAGGTCTGTCACCTCCAGAGACAGAAATAACCTCCGAAACACCATCTAGTCACGTTTGTTCCAAGGTGGTGAGTTCTGCTTGCACAAGTGACCTCACCTCAACATATCTATCCCTGCCTTGTGGCCCATTGCTCAGCGCTAGGGCAGCTCCAGGGTGCCCCTGCCGGCTGCCTCTTTCTGCTGTGCCCCGAGGTGCTGCGCTCTGTGCACTGAGACCACGTGGGCAGTGATTAGAGCATGGTGGGGAAGCAGCCCGGGGCCGGGACCTTGGACTAGGGACTGTGACATCCCCTCACCATGAGGGGTGATCTCTTCAGCTTGATGGAAAGGTGCCTGGACCGGGTGCTCCCAAGTAGGGCTGATGAGCACTGAACTGAGGAATGGAACTGATGTGTGGAAATCAAACTCTACAGCCACAGAGTAGTTATAACACAGGTAGGCTTAATCAGCGCTGGACTGACACCGGATGCAGAGGGGATAATGCCTCCGAACCTGCATACCAGAGGGCAAGTAAGGCACAAACTTAAAGAGCAAGCTGCAAACATATGCATTAGATGTCCAAGAAAAGGCTGGTTTATTACTATGAGTCCCTAAAATTATTGACATTCCCCCTCCTCTCCTCTCCGTCCAGCCCAAGTCTTTTACACATGCTCTTTTACACATGCATATCTCTCGGTCGTCTTTCTGATGAAGGTAATCGTGTTATTTTCTTGGGCTTGGGTCAGGATGGAGGACACTTGGCTGGCTCTGGTTGGTTGTCTCATTGGCCAGAACTCCATTCAGTAACCCACTGCTTCTTTGTTAATTTGTGTTTTTATGATCCAAGCCTGCTACCTTGCAGTCCAGAGATAGGATACTGTAGAACAAGTGAAGGCAATGACAGAGCCTATATTTGAGAAATAGGCACTGGAGGAAAAGATATCAGAAAGGAATTGACTCACCCTTCCTGGTAACAGTGTGGAGAGAGGGACAAGCTGAGGAATGTGACCCTCCTCCGTTCGTACGTCACACCACTGGAGAGCACGGCAGGGGCAGAAGGGGGACCCGCACAGAGACAGACTGCACAGGAAGTATTGCAGAGGCAGAAGGGGTGGCTCCAGACCACGCTCCCTGCTCCAGGCACCCACACACCCATGTAGCCCACCCACTGGTTCAGGCTGTGACCCTGGAATTCTACTACAGATAGATAATGATGTTATTTGGGAAAATGGTAAACCCACTGTCTGCTCTGTCTAAGTCTGTAGAAGAGCATCGGCTATCGGCAGCGAGAACCTGGCTTAGCAAGGTCAAGTAAACCTGAAATAAAGGGTGAGTAAATGCTGTAGAAAAGTGTGAATAAACTCAGAGTAAAGTGTGAGTAAACCCAGAGAAAAGTGTGAATAAACTCAGAGTAAAGTCTGAGCACACCTGGTGCAGTGTGTGACTAAACCAAGAGTGAACTGTGTGTGTAGACCTGAAGTGAAGTGTGAGTAAGACCCAGACTAAGCTGTGAGTACACCCTTAGAAGAGTATGAGTAAAGTCTGTTGAAGTGTGCATAAACCCAAAGCAAGGTGAGAGTAAACTCAGACTAAAGTGTGAGTAAAACCCAGAGAAAGGTATAAGTACACCTGGTGTAGAGCAAGTCTAAATGTGGCAAAGTGTGAGTAGATCAAGAGTAAAGTGCGGGGAGACTTGGAGTTAAGTATGGGAAGACACAGATTTAAGTGAGATAAAATGTGGAATAAAGTGTGTGCAAACCCTGAGTAAAGAGAGAGTAAAGATGGAGTGAAATATGAGTAAAACTTTGGTATAATGTGAGAAAAACCCAGAGTAAACTTTGAGTAAGCTGGAAGTAAAGAGTGAATAAACCTGGAGAAAATGGTGAGTAAAAGCCAGGGAAAAGTTTGAATAATACCAATGCAACATGTGAGTGAAACCAAAGTAAAGTGTGAGCAAAAGCAGGAGAAAAGAGTAAACCCGGAGTAATCTCTGACAAAACCCACTGTAATCTCTGAGTAAACCTGAAGAAAAGTGTGAGTAAACTAGAAGTAAAGTGGTAGTAAACATAGAGTAAAGTGTTAATAAACATGGAATACAGTCCGTGTAAAATACACAGTAAAGTGTGAGTACACCCAAAGTATAGTAGTGACCAAACCCAGAGTAATGTGTGTGCAAACCCAGTATAAAGTGTTAGCAAAACCAGGAGAAACGTAAGAGTAAACCTAGAGTAATGTGTGAGTAAAACATGAATAAAGTGTGAGTAAAACATGGAGTAATTGTCAAGTAAAATGTTGAGTAATGTATGGGCACCCACAGAATAAACTGTGTAAAACTGGAGTCAAGTGTGAGTGAACCTGGAGTCAAGTGTGAGTAAGAACCTAAATAAGCAGTAGGGAAAAAAAAAAAAAAAAAAAAAAAAAAAAAACAAGAGTAAAATGTGAGTGAACCCAGAGAAAAGAAAGAGTAAACCCAGAGTAAAGTGTGAAGAAACCAAAAATAATGTTTGAGTAAAATTGGAAATAAAGTTTGGGTAAACCTGGAGTAAAATGTGAGTAAAGCTGGAGTAGAGGGAGAGTAAAACACTAAGTAGACCTAGAGTAAAGTGTGAGTAAACACTCTGCAAAGTATAAGTAAACCTGAAGTAAAGTGTGAGTAAACCCGGAGGACAGTGAGAGTAAACATAAAGTGTGAGTAAACCTTGTATAATGAGTGAGTAAACCTTCAGTGAAGCATGAGTAAAACCCAGAGTAAGGTGTGAGTACATCTCAAATAGAGTGTGATTACACCCAGCACAATTTGTGCATAAAACCCATAGAAAAGTCAAAGTAAAGCAGGCGTAAAGTGTGAGTAAACCCAGCGTAAAGTGTGAGTAAAACCTGAAAGAATTTGTGAGTCCACACCTGGAACAGAGTGTGAGTACACCAGTTGAGCAGTGTGTGTAATACCTGGAAAAAGCTAAGAAGAAAGCTTGAGTAATGCATGAATGAACCCAAAGTGTGAGTTTGAGTAACCCAGAGAAAAGACTGAGAAGAAGACAGAGAAAAGTGTGACTAATCACAGAAGTGTGAGTAAACCTGGAGTAAAGTGTGAGTAATTCTGGAGTAAAGTGTAAGTAAAACATGAAGCAAGGTGAGAATACACCTGGAGTGAGTAAAACCAAGAGAAAAGTAAGAGTAAACACGGAGTAAACTGTAAATAAACTTGAATCAAAGTCTGAGGAAACCTGGAATAAAGTGTGAGTACATCCTGAAGTAAGGTGTGAATAAACCCGGTGTAAAGTGTCATGAAGTAAAGGGTGAGTAAAACCATGTGAGAGGTAGATGGTGTTTTTGCAGTGGAAATTTCCAGTCACAAAGAAAGCTGCTGAACAGAGCAAGGTTGAGACTGGGGCGTTCCGACCTGAGTGGAATTGGCACAGGCAATACTTGGCCAGGTAATTACATAGGGCAGGGGAGAGTCCGGTACAGGACAGAACTAGTGGGCAGACTGTCGATAATATTGTCCTCCTATTGCCATAGAAAGTACAGAACACACCTAAAAAACAAAGGATTGGTAACAGACACTGTATGGAAATGTCAGGTAGCAACAGCATTGGAAGGTTGTGAGCCTGAGACACTCTACCAATGAGTGCCAGGAGAGGCTTTACCTGCGTCAGACCCAGGGTATATAACGGGATGGATTTCACTGACTAGTTGTGCAATTTCTCCCTTGTCAGTAGGGGGTGTGCGCCCATTACTGCACTAATGAATAAACTTCTCTTCACAGAGAACTTGGCCTGATTAGAAACTGTTGATCATGAGCATGTTTCTCACATAGATTTACAGGTGTGCCATCCTGGGCTGTGAGTGAGCAGGCAATACATGAATCCATCAAAAACAAGTTTGCAGTCAGGACTTCTTCCAGCACAATGGGAACATTGTGAACAGAGCAAGGCTATCTCATTTTCACAGGAATCTCCTCCCCCAAGTCTCCAGCCTTCAGTCTGTTGTCACGACAATGCTCTTCCAAGCCTTTGAGACAATTCCAGGCACACCTCAGGCAAAGTGTTTCTCCTTGGTCTGCTACGTAACGCAGGACCTGAGGGCTGACACAACTGCAAGGAGAAGGAGAACAGTGTGGTGCTGCAAAGAGAGCAGCACTGAAAAGACCCCGTCCTGCTGCTGCCCATGGCCGTGGCTCCAGGGAAGCAGTAGCAGCACAGCTGAAAGGCAGCAGAGTGTCCCCACCAGGCACTGACAGACATCCCTCAGGAATATTGCTGCTCTGTGTGACATTTGTTCCTTAGATCCTGAGCCTCTTCCAATGATCCAGACCGGATGGGAGGCAAAAAAAAAATGATCCTCTGTGGATTTCATTATCTATTCATTTAACCTGTTTCTTTAAGTAGAATAGGTTCATCACACAGAACTAAAGAGTAAAAATAAAGACTGATGATGCATATTATTTAAGTGGAAATAAATTTACCATATGTATGACAAACAAACATGAAGCAAAAATGGAGACATCATGTAAAATCGCTCAGACTTAGGAAACTAAGTTTTTGTAGTCCTGAGAGAGTGATGAACATCTTTTTGATGGAGAACCAGTGTATACTGGAGTATTTTCCTGAAGGCACTCTTGGTCTCCTGGTTCCTCATGCTGTAGATGAGGGGGTTCACAGCTGGAGGAACCACTGAGTACAGAACAGCCGCCATCAGGTCCAGGGATGGGGAGGAGATGGAGGGCGGCTTCAGGTAGGCAAACAGCACAGTGCTGACAAAGAGGGAGACCACGGCCAGGTGAGGGAGGCACGTGGAGAAGGCTTTGTGCCGTCCCTGCTCAGAGGGCATCCTCAGCACAGCCCTGAAGATCTGCACGTAGGAGAAAAGAATGAAAACAAAGCACCCAGAAATTAAAGAAAGGCTAAAGTAAATAATCCCGGTTGCCCTGAGGTAGTCTGATTCTGAGCAGGAGAGCTTGAGTATCTGGGCGATTTCACAGAAGTACTGATCCACATCACTAAGGCAGAAAGCTATAGAAAATGTATTGGCAGTGTGCAGCAGAGAATAGAGAAGCCCAGTGCCCCAGGCAGCTGCTGCCATGGTGGCACAAGCTCTGCTTCCAAACAGCATCCCATAGTGCAGGGGCTTGCAGATGGCAACATAGCGGTCATAGGACATGATGGTGAGAATGCAATACTCTGCATCAAAGAAGAATAATAAAAAAAAGACCTGTGCAGCACATCCTGCATAGGAGATGTGCCTGGTGTGCCAGAGGGCATTGGCCATGGCTTTGGGGAGAGTGGTGGAGATGCAGCCCAGGTCGAGGAGGGCGAGGTTGAGGAGGAAGAAGTACATGGGGGTGTGCAGGCGGTGGTCGCAGGCTACGGCTGTGCTGATGAGGCCGTTGCCCAGGAGGGCAGCCAGGTAGATGCCCAGCAAGAGCCAGAAGTGCAGGAGCTGCAGCTGCCGCGTGTCTGCCAACGCCAGGAGGAGGAACTCGCTGATGGAGCTGCTGTTGGGCATTTGTGGTTCCTGGGCATGGAGTCCTGTTCAGAGTGCATAAGATAATGACGAGTCAAGACCATTCTCAGAGAAACTTCTCCAGTCATACTATAAAAAATTTTCCTTCACTTTGGAAACGTTCATTTAACTCCATAACTTCAGTTTATTTTCATGAGCTTCACCTTCCCTTAAGAGTTGAAGCTTAAAGAGCTCTTACCTTCCTCTCATTTCCTAATCATATCCCAGCCTTCTCTTAGGAGCTGTTTCATGTCTCGTATCTTTACCCAGTCTGCACTCAGAGCCCTCACCCCCACCTCTGTGTACTTAGATTTGTCTTTCAGAAATCTGCCTGTTTTCAGGATAAGTGCATTATTAATGTCTTCAGAGAATGACGATAAATTTCAACTGCTTCTATCATTTGAGAAGTGGGAGGATGAAAACACATTCTGTGTTACTGTTCACAATCAAATAAATGAGAAAAGAACAACTCAGGAGTCTCAGAGCTGTGATCAAACTTGACAGCCCCTTTCAGATTTCTGCCTCCAACTCTTTCCCCTTCCCTAAAAACAGCAAAAGGGAAATCCCCACTTTCCTCTTGCAAAGTGCATTTAGACACATTCTGGGGTGCCGCGTATCTGTGATCCCCCTGCTCCAGGCATCAGCTGTGGCAGCAGAACTCCCCTGCCCTGCCGGGGGGCTCCTTCCCCCCACACATCCTCTAGCAGCGCCCTGGGCAGCTCCCCGGGCAGGCTGAATGCTGAGCCTGGCAGGCGGCAGAGTCCCTGCCCCGGCACACAGCCCCTGGGCACAGCAGGGATCTGTGCACCTGCTCTGCACAACAGGAATGGGTACATGCATCTGGACTGGGACTTTTTCCCTGAAAAAGAAACACAGAATGTTTGCAGCCTGATCTGCAATGAGATGTCCCAAATTCAGTGATACCTCCAGGAAAATGAGCTGCATTGCCTGCCACAAGAAACTTACCTTCTTAAAAGATGAGAGCAATGCTCCTCCAGTGAGCTCACAGCCTGCTCACACTGTACACATCCTGTAATCTCTCCGTCTTTTTTGTTATATCCTCATGTCACCTCCAATCATGTCCCTTGCCCTTTTGTGCTGTACAGAGGAGCTGCTTCTGGGCACAGCTCTAAAGAGCTGCCCACTTGTATGGGCTCCCTGTGTCCCAGGAGCCTGGCCCAGCTCAGCAGCAGAGGATGTCATTTTTATCCTTCCCACTCATCTCCCCTGAGATGTCCCTGAGTCTCCACAGCCAACAGCTCCTGAAAGACAACAGCATTGTGACTGTACTTGGAAATCTGCTGCATTAACCACCAAATGTCCAGTGGACAGTGATAAATTACAGACATACAGTTATTCCTACCAGAGAATGTTTGCTGTAACCAAAAGGGCACACAGAGAAGGACAAGGAGGGGTGGACTTCCCCTGGGCAGGGCAGTGATCCAGCTGAGGCAGTGCAGGCATCTCATCCCTAAATGGAAACCCTGCAGCTGAAATAGGATTCAGCTCCCCACGGACCCACAGGAGCTGGGATTCCTCTGGTTCATTTCTGGTGTGCACAAGGAGTTGCCTGCATGTGAGCTCCTGCTCTGCGTCCTTGGTTTTTCTGCGGGGAGTCAGTTGCTCACACACAGACCCTGGGTGATGACCAAGGTGCCTCAGGCAGCTTCAACTGATGAAACCTCTGTTTTCTATTGGCTCACATGTAAATGGCGTCAGAAGCAGCCAAGTATCATGCCAGTTCTCTGGGCTGTCCAGCACACTCATGTGCAGCAACAAATGCAACACTTGGCCTTCAGGAAAGCCATGGCCCAGTTGAAGGCATGAGCTCTTGTTTGGACCACAGGGACATGGTTAAATGGCTTCCACAACTGGACTCTAGCTGAAGGGGAATGCAGAGTCTTTACAGAGGATGTGATTTTTTTCTACCCCACTCACGTTCCCTGAGAATTTCCTGGGTCTCCATGGCCAACAGCTCCTGTAAGACAACAGCATCATGATTGCATTTTGTCTTGGATCTGCAAATGATGTCTAGATTGTTGGAATAGCATGACCCTCGTGCCATGGCTTGCTGCATGCACCACTCCCACTTGGCATCACGTTGTAATGCACAGCTGTTGTAGGCTGTGAGGATGTCCAGTATGAACAGGTAGTCAACCAGAATGCAACATTCAAGTTCAGAAGTTTCATATCCAAGTCAGAGGCACCATTGCCTCACTGGAAGAGTTTGACTCTGAAGATGTCATGTTTGATGTAAACTCACATGCAGAGGAACAATTAATGACTCCAAGCATCTCAGCAACAATATGCAGGAAGTGTTCTGAATCGCTATAACCAGAGAGAATGCCATCTTCTGAACGCTAGAACCATGGTGTGGATGCAAGATCGAGCCAGGTTAAACGCAATGATGCTTCTGATTTGGGATGCTTCCTGGAGCTTCTTTACCTAATGTATTCATCCAAAGGAATAAATAAGACGGAGCAGATTACCTTGAGTGTGATCACGTAGCATGTGCAGGACAGCCAGGGGATCAGGCCCAGCCAACATGGATTCATGAATGACGGGTCCTGCTTGACCTCCCTGCTCCTACTCTGACCAGATGACCTGCCTTGGTGCACAAGGGAAAAGCTGTGGATGTCATCTACCTAGACTTCAGTCAAAGCCTTTGATTCTGTCTCCCACAGCACTCGCCTGGAGAAGCTGGCAGCCCATGGCTTGGGCAGGTGCTCTCTTTGCTGGGTAAAGAACTGGCTGGATGGCCAGGCCCAGGGGGTGGTGGTGAATGGAGTTAGATCCTGCTGGTGGCCAGTCACGAGTGGTGTTCCTCAGGGATAAGCGCTGGGACCTGCCCTGTTTAATATCCTTATTGACCAATGGCTGATGACAGCGGGATGAGCTTTAGCAAGACAAAGTGCTGAGTCCTACACTTTGGTCATGATAAGCCCGTGCATTTCTAGAGGCCTGGGGCAGTGTGGCTGGCCAGCTGCAAGGAGGGAAAGGAGCTGGGTGTGTTAGCGAAGTGCAATTGGTTCCGGATGAAACATGCAAAATTTTATCCAAGCTTAAGAAAGTATTTCTTTACTGTAAGCTGCTGATTAGCAGAAGTGGCTGCCCAGAGAGTTACCTTCCCTGTAGGTATTCAAAAGACTTGTAGTGCCACCCTTGGAAATGCAATTCTGCAGCCCTATGCTCAGGTGGAGGCCTGTGATGAATGGTGTTCCCAGAGGTTCATCTTGGGATTGGTGATCTTCATCATGTTTATGAGTGAAATAGACAGTGGGATAGAGTGTACCCAGAAGTCTGATGATGACACCAAGCTGAGGGGTGCAACTGATGCAACAGAAGGAACAAATGTCATCCAGAGGGACCCGAACAAACTTGAAAAGTGGGCGAATGTGAACCTGATGAGATTCAACAAACCCAAATGCAAGGTGTTGAACATGGGTTGGGGCAATCCCAGATATGTGCACAGGCTGGGAAAAGATCTCACTGAGAGCATCTCTGCGGAGCAGGATTTGGGGGCCCTGATGGTCAAAAGGCTGGACATGAGCAAGCAGTGTACGCTTGCAGCCCCAAAGACCAACAGTATCCTGGGCTACAACCAAGGGGGCTGGCCAGCACGGTGAGGGAGTTGTTTGTCCCACCTGCTCCGACCCCATCACACCCCATATGGATTACTGCATCGAGGCCTGGGGCTCCCAACACAAGAAGGATGTAGAGCTGTTGGAGTCCATCTAAGAGGAGATCCACCAAGTTGATCAGGACAGAGAGCTTCTCCTATGAAGACAGGCTGAGGCAGCTGTGCTTGTTCAGCTTGGAGAAGAGAGGGCTCTGGGGAAACCTCACTGCGGCCTTCCAGTATTTAAAAAGAGCTCATAGGCAGAAAGGAAATCAACTTTCTGCACAGTATGAATATGGTAGGACAAGGAGAAAGAGTTTCTATTAAAAGAGGAAACATTTAGATTACATATTAGGAGAAAATTCTTTGCTCAGAGGGTGGTAAAGCACTGGAACAAGTTGCCCAGAGATGCTGGACAACAAGGAGGTGCTCAAGGCCAGGCTGGATTTGGCCCTGGACAACCTGATCTAATGGGTGGCAACCTGACCATGGCAGGGCAGTTAGAAGGGATATGTTAGGTTCCTTCCAACCTACCACATTCTATGACTTAATGATTCCCTGATAAGTGCCACCAAGAACGGAGCTCTAGGTCCTGCAGTTGGTCACTTACAGATCAGCCTGGGACTCTCAGTCTGTGTCCTTCAATCTGTGGAGAACCCCCGGAAAGAAAACAGGAGGGAGCAACTCCTTGGCTGCATGGCTGACACCAGCTTTGGAAGCAACCTCCAGGATTCTGTCCATGCCCTGAGCAGCTGTGGGGGATGGAGAGGTCAGTTTGACCACTTTGAATGCTGACTTGATGATAATGAGGATCTGGGAAAAAGAAAGAAGGGCTGAGTAACGGGATGTTTTGCATCTAAGCATAAGTTCGCTGCTGTTATGAAGATTTGTTATGAAACTTGCTTGAATTCTAGCCCATTTTCAGCAGGCCATCCAGAAACACACTCTTCTCACTGCTCTCCACATCTCCCCATCCCTTGCACATTGCTCACTCAGATACCTCCCAACTATCTGGCTGATCTGTGACCTTCAGGGAGATTACTGGAGCCTGCTCCATCTCTCCAAAGTCTGATGGACTCTCTTGTCAACTCCTTAACTATAATTATATCTGTTCCTTCCTCTCTCTTTCTAACTCATTTCTTGTACAAGTATTCCTTGTGAAAGACAATTCTCAGTTGATGCAGCTTGGACAGGGCATGCAGTTGATCACTGTGTTTTTCTGATCATACAATTGCATTACTTTTCCTTCTGTTTGTTGGCAAAAAAAGAGAAATCTTTCATTGCCCACGTGGAGTTGGTTCTCTGAGGAAAGCCAGAGGGAATTGGTGCAAAGGAGGTTTAACAGAGAGCTGGCGACTCCAGAGGAGAAGAGTGATGTGAGGAAAAGTGATGCCAGTCCGATGGGGCCAATGGGAGTAGAAATGGGGTGGGGAAGTTGAGGACATTTGTCCACGACAGTGAGAGAGGAAAGCTCATTAGGGGGCATCCTGGATCAGTATCAACTGCCAAGTGCTGCTTTAACTTCTTGTTTAAACACAACCATAAATAAATAAATAAATATGGAGACTTCTTAAATGCCCATCTGACTCTTGCTCTTTAAGCTTTCTCCAGATACTTCTCCAGTTAGCTGTACACGTTCTGAACACCTGAAGAAGATGACAGGAAGGCACAAGGCACAGGAGGGCTCTTTAGGTTGTAATGGACCCCATGGGACTTTTGCTGCTGAGTCCATCAACCACCACTGAAGAGAGAAGATGGCATGAAGTGCTCAAGAAGACCAAGTCAGAAGGAACAGAGAAGTTTCTTGGAGTATTAATGGGCCCCACTGAGGGCTGCTAACAAGGAATCTTCCCCAGGGACTTGTTAGAGCAGAGAATTGGCAGCCATGGTTACAGGCAGGCAAAGGCTCTGGGATGGTGGCTGTGATGCTGAGAAAAGCCTCCTTTGTCTTATGAAGCAGAAAGGCCAAGCCCTGATCGCCAGACCCTTGACAGGGAGATCCTGTCCCTCATGCTGGCTCAGGGCCCTTCCTGGGGCAGTGGGATGCAGGTTTGTATGAGGTCAAATGAAAGACAAGGGGGCAGCAGCTTCCAGGCTCTGCATGGGGCGCAAGGATGCCATGAGGCCCAAGTCCCACATGGGCAGTTCGTCCCAGGCTGTGGTATGTGAGAAGGCCCCAGTCTGAACAAGCAGTCAGTGACAACAAAAGTTTGAAGTTCAGATCTCTAAGGCCCAAGGTGGAGGCACCATTTCCTCACTGGGAGTGTTTGGTTCTGGGGATGCCATGTTTGATGCTCACCCACATGCAGAGCTCCTGACTGACTGCAACACCACTGTGCTCATACCAGCTGTGATATAACACAGTGGTGCTGAACTCACTGAGCTTGTCTCCCCTTAACAGCGCAGTGACTCTGACATCACTGTAATCCTGACCACTGCCACAACTCAGTAATTCTGACATCACTGCTCTCTACACCACCGAGACAACACAATGACTCAGGTGTCAGTAAGCTCCTATCCACTGTGACAACATAGTGACTCCAACATCATCATGCTTGTACCCACGATCATAGAATCCTAGAATATCCTGAGCTAAAAAGGACACACAAGGATTATCAAGTCCAACTTCTGCCTCCAGGCAACTACTCAAATGGCAGACCATATCACCGAGTGTTGTCTGAATGCTTCTTGAACTCCAGCAATCTTGGTGTTGTAACTCCTTTCTTGGGGTTCTCCTCCAGTGCTCTCCTTTGGACACACTCCCATAGTTTATGTCCTTTATGTTCTGTGATGCCCAGAAGTTCACCCAGTGTTCTAGGTGAGGCTGCGGCAGTGCAGAGCAGAGAGGGACAATGACCTTCACTCAACCAGGATCCCCAAATCCCTTATAGAAAGACAGTGTCCCATCCCCAGTCAGTGTGTATGTCCAGGGTTGACCCTACCCAGATGCGGAATCAGTCCCTTGTTCTTGTTATACTTCATGTGGTTGCTGCATGCCCAGTTCTCTAACTTGTCCACATCTCTCTGCAAGCCCTCTCCACCCTCAGTGGAGGCAACAGCAGCTCCCAATTTGGTATCATCAGCAAACTTGCTCAGAACATCCTCTGGTCCTACATGCAAGTCACTGATGAAAACTTTAAGGAGAAGTGGCCCTAAATGGAGCCCTGGGGAACCCTGCTAGTGACCGTCCGCCTGCCTGATGGAACACGTTTACTGTAATCCTTTGGGCCCGTCTCATTGGCCAAATGCTCACGCATCATATTATGTTTATGTCTAGTGGTTTTGCAGGAAATCTTATCCTGAAGGATACTGTGAGGAACAGTATTCAAAGTTCTACCCAAATCCTAATAGTTAACATCATTTGGCTTCCTTTTGTCAATTAGATGGGTGACTTCTTACTGAAAGGACATCAAGTTAAATAGGACCTTCCCCTCATGAACTCCTGTTGGCTGTGACCAATGACAGAATTGTCCTTCAGGTGTTTTTCAGTGATTCCCAGTAACATTTTCTCCATAATTTTACCAAGAACTGGAGTGGGAATGGCACATCCGTAACTGCTAATTTCATCTTTCTTCTTCTTCTTTCAAACTGGAACAACGTCTGTGAGATTCCTCTGAAATGGGAACTGGCATGACCCTAGGCTTCTTCTGATGCCATTCAAATGAGAGCCCAGAGCAAAGTAAGGTGTCATCAGTGAAAGAATGTAGATGTGCCAAAGATTTTGTAATGCATTTGGTAATTTGAACTCCAGAGTATGCCAAAGATGGAGCAGAGAAGAAGATCTGACTCTTCTTTTGTGAGCTCATCCATTTGGTCAGCGAAATAACACAACATGCTCCATGGGGACAGGTACAAAAGGCACACTGGGTGCCCTGAGCACAGGGCTGTGGTGGCATTTAGGATGGCCAAGAATACCTCCCTTCTGGCCCTCAGTTGATGCTCAGGAAGGAGGTGTCTGTCTCAGAGATTTTCCACCACACTTTACAAGCACCAGCACACAACTAGGATCACCCCAAGGCACCTTGGGCATCACTGAGTGTGTCTGTGTGAGCAACACAGTCCCTGTTGAATATGACCAAGTATTCAGATGAGGGGCTCACACACAGACACCTCACTGTACACATCTGAACTCAACTAAGAGGACTCCCGGCTCCCATGGACCTCTGGGGAACTGATCCCATTTCAGTCCCAGGTTTTCCATCAGCAGATGAGATGCCGAACACTAGGGCCTGGATGAGATGGTGTGACAGTAATAGACAAATGGAAATGGCTTAAAGTACAGAGGGGAGATTTAGTTTAACTATTAGGAAGAAATTTTCTACTCAAAGGAAGTGGAACAGGTTGCCCAAAGGCATTTTGTGTGCCGCATCCCTGGAGGCATTCAAGGTCAGGATGGATGGGATCCTGGGCAGCCTGATATGGTGATTGGCAGCCCTGCCCATGACTGGGAGCTTGGAACTAGGTTCACTTTAAAGTCCCCTCCAACCTAAGCCATGCTGTGATCCAATAACGTTATGCCTGCACTGCCTCAGCTCTACCACTGCCCAGAACAGGGGAAGTCCACCCCACCTTGTCTTTGTCTGTTTGTCATTTTTGTTACGGGTCATGAGCAGATGTTTCCAGATTTGGCATTTGCTTCTCTTATGGTCAAACTTCTTTTGTTAGGAACATCCACGAGTTTGGAATCCTCTGGACGTGTTGATTAATGGATCTGACTTGGAAGTACATTCTGCGGTGATGACTGTGCTGTCTTGCCGTAGCTGTCAGCACAGGAGGGCCAGGGATATCTCCAGGGAGAGCTGTGGGGAGAAGGAAATCACCTCCCCTGCTGCTCATCTGGGCTGGGCTCCTGAGACACAGGGAGCTGATATAAGTGGGCAGTGCTGCAGAGAGACAGCTGTGCCCAGGAGCAGCTCCTCAGCAGCACACTGCAGGGCTGGGGCCATGACCATCCGGAGATGGGGAGGAGAGAAGGAAGAAAGTTTAGATGTTGTGTGGCACAATAGCAGGATGAGAGCTCACTGGAGGTGCATTTCTCACTATCCTTGACAAAGGTAAGGTCTTTCGCTCCAGGCAATTGCTCTGATTTTTCTGGAGGGATCACTAACTCTGGGACATCCCATTACATATCTGGCTGAAGGTGCTCCATGTTTCTTTACTGTGGAGAAAGAGCTGCTCCAGCTGAAGGCTTCAGTGCTTCACTGTCAGAGCACAGCCCTGAGGGCTGCGTGTCCGAGGATGGCTGCAGGCTGTGCAGCCGGGGGTGCAGCCGGGTGCCCAGGGCTGTGGTGCAGAGCAGGGTCCCTGCTGTGCCCCAGGGGCTGTGTGCCGGGGCAGGGACTCTGCCGCCTGCCAGGCTCAGCACTCAGCCTGCCCGGGGAGCTGCCCAGGGCGTTGCGGGGAGACGTGTGGGGGGAAGGAGACCCCCGGCAGGGCAGGGCAGGGGCCTTCTGCTGCCACAGCTGCTGCCTGGGGCAGGGGGGTCACAGCTACGCTGCACCCCAGAATGTTTCCAAGGACACTCTGCTAATGGATGTCCAAAATTTAGTGATCTCTCTAGGAAAATCAAATTCGCTGCCTTCAGCAAGCAACTTACCTAGTCAAGGTCAGTGAGTAGTGAGCCTCCAGTGAGCTCACAGCTTGGTCACTCCACAAAGCCTGTAAGATCTCATCCTTCTCTCCGCCCCATCACCTGCAGATCATGTCCCCAGCCCTTTTGTGCTGTGCAGAAGAGCTGCTCCTGGGCACAGCTGTCTCTCTGCAGCACTGCCCACTTGTTTGAGCTCTCTGTGTCCCAGGAGCCCGGCCCAGATCAGCAGCAGAGGAGGTGATTTCCTTCTCCTCACAGCTCTCCCTGGAGATATCCACAGCCCTCTTGAGCTGACAGCTCCTGCAAGGCAGCACAGTCATCACTGCAGAACGTACTTCAAAGTCACCTCAATTAATCAACACGTCCACAGGATTCCAAAAGCATGGATGTTCATACTAAAAGAAATTTGGCCACAATGAAAGCAAATGCCAAATCAGGACACCTCTGCTCATGACCAGTATGTAAAAAGTCACACAGATAAGGACAGGGAGGGGTTGACTCCTGTTCTGGGCAGTGATAGCACTGAGGTAGTGCAGGTAGAACATTACAGAATCATTCAATGATTAGACTAATGTTGGAGGGGCTTTCAAAAAGCACCTGGTTTCAACTCCCAACCATGAGCAGGGCTGCCAACCACTGGATCAGGCTGCCCAGGATCCCATCCATTCTGACCTTGAATGCCTCCACAGATATTGCACACAAAACTTATTTGGGCAACGTTTTCCACTTCATTAGAGTAGAAAATTTTTTCTTAAAAGCTAAGCTAAATCTCCCCTCTGTACGTTAAAGTCATTTCCCTTTGTCCTATTACTACCAGACCATCTCGTCCCAACCCTAAGGTTAAGACATGTCATCTGCTGGTGGAAACCCCAGGACTGAAATGGATTCAGTTCCCCAGAGGTCCATGGGAGCCATATGTCCTCTTAGCTGAGTTCAGATGTGCACAAAGTTCAGATGTCTGTGTGTGAACGTCTCATCTGAATGCTTGGCCTTCATTCAACAGGGACTGCATTGCTCACTGCATTGCACTGCAGTGCTCACAGAGACACTCAGTGATTCCCAAGGTGCCTGGGGTGATCCTAGTTGTGTGCTGGTGCTTGTAAAGTGTGGTGGAAAATCTCTGAGATAGACACCTCCTTCCTTTGCACCTTTCCCCATGGAGCAGGTAGTGTTATTCTGCTGACCAAATGGATGAGCTCACAACAGAAGAGCCACATCTTCTTCTCTGTTCCATCTGTAGCATACTCTGGAGTTCAAGGCATTACAAAGCTATGGCACATCTACATTCTTCCACTGATGACACCTCAGTTTGTTCTGGGGTCACATTTGAATGGCATCAGAAAAGTCTAGGGTCATGCCAATTCCCAGTTGACAGCAAGCTGGCAAATGTTATTCCAGTTATATAGAAGAGCAAGAAAGAAGACCCCTGCAACTATGGACCTGTCAGTCTTACTTCAGTGCCTAGTACAATTATGTAGAAAATGATGTTGGGAGTTATTGAGAAACACATTGTCCTCCATACATACCAGAAACCTCCTAGACTGCTTCTTCTGTGCTAAAGTGCTAGGAATACAATTTAGCACAGAAGAAGCAGTCTAGGAGGTTTCTGGAATGTACGGAGGACAACTTCTTGATGCAGATGATAAGAGAACCTAGGAGAGGAGCTGCCCCATTAGACCTGCTGTTCACAAACAGAGAAGGTCTGGTGGGAGATGTAGAGGTTGGGGGCTGTCTTGGGCAGAGTGGCCACGACATGGTAGAGTTCTCGATTCTTGGTGGAGGCAGGAGGGGGAACAGCAAAACTGCTACCTTGGACTTCCGGAGGGCAGACTTTGAATTGTTCAGGAGACTAGTAGGGAGAGTGCCCTAGGGCTAGGTCTTAGAGAGTAAAGGGGTACAAGATGGCTGGTTGCTCTTTAAGAAGGAAGTGTTAAAGGCGCAGGAGCAGGCTGTCCCCCTGTGCCGCAAAATGGGCCGGCGCGGAAGAAGACTGGCATGGATGAATAGGGAACTATTCTTGAGGCTCCAGGAGAAAAAGAGAATCTACCTCCTGTGGAAGCAGGGATGGGCAACCCAGAAAGAATACAAAGAAGTTGTTAAGATGTGCAGGGAGAAAATCAGAAAGGCTAAAGCCCAGCTTGAACTCAACCTGGCTGCTGGGGTAAAAGGGAACAAGAAACTCTTTTACAAGTATATCAGCAGTAAGAGGACCAGGGAGAATCTCCATTCTCTACTGGATGAGGCTGGGAATGTGACCACTGAGGATAAGGAAAAGGCAGACGTTCTGAATGCCGCCTTTACATCTGTCTTTAAAAGTCAGACCAGTTATCCTCAGGTTTCTCCACTCTCTGACCTGGCAGCCTTGGCTGGGGAGCAGACAAAACCCCCCACAATTCAGGAGGAAACAGTCAGAGACCTGCTACTCCAACTGGACTGCCACAAGTCCAGGGGACCGGATGAGATTCACCCGAGAGCGCTGAGGGAACTGGTGGAGGAGATAGCCCAGCCGCTTTCCATCATCTATCAGCGCTCCTTGTTGATGGGTGAGGTCCCAGAAGACTGGAGGCTTGCCAATGTGACTCCCATCTACAAGAAGGGCTGCAGGGAGGATCTGGGGAACTACAGGCCTGTTAGCCTGACCTCAGTGCCAGGGAAGATTATGGAGCAGATTGTCTTGAGGGAGATCAGGCAGCATGTGCGGGACAACCAGGGGATCAGGCCTAGCCAGCATGGGTTCATGAAGGGCAGGTCCCGCTTGACCAACCTGATCTCCTTCTATGATCTAGTGACCTGTCTGGTGGATGAAGGAAAGGCTGTTGATGTGGTCTACCTAGACTTCAGCAAAGCCTTTGACACTGTCTCCCGCAGTATTCTCCTCCAGAAGCTGGCAGATCGTGGCTTGGACAGATACACTCTGGGCTGGGTAAGGAACTGGCTGGAGGGCCGGGCCCAGAGAGTGGTGGTGAATGGAGTTAAATCCAGCTGGCGACCGGTCATGAGTGGTGTTCCCCAGGGGTGGTGCTGGGGTCTGTCCTGTTTAATATCTTTATTGATGACCTGGATGAGGGTATTGAGTGCACCCTCAGTAAGTTTGCAGATGACACCAAGCTGGCTGGAGGTGTTCATCTGCCTGAGGGTAGCGAGGCACTACAGAGGGATCTGGATAGGTTGGATGGCTGGGCTGAAGCCAATGGGATGGGATTCAACAAGACCAAATGCCGGGTCCTGCACTTTGGCCACAATAACCCCAGGCAACGCTACAGGCTTGGGGCAGAGTAGCTGGAAGACTGTGTAGAGGAAATGGACCTGGGGGTGTTGATTGATGCTAGACTGAACATGAGCCAGCAGTGTGCCCAGGTGGCCAAGAAGGCCATTGGCATCCTGGCTTGTATCAGGAGCAGCGTGGCCAGCAGGAACAGGGAAGTAATTATCCCCCTGTACTCAGCATTTGTGAGGCCACACCTTGAGTACTGGGTCCAGTTTTGGGCCCCTCACTGGAAGAAAGACATCGAGGCCCTGGAGCGTGTCCAGAGGAGGGCAACACAGCTGGTGAGGGGTCTGGAGCACAGGCCTTATGAAGAGCAGCTGAAGGAGCTGGGATTGTTCAGTCTAGAGAAGAGGAGGCTCAGGGGAGACCATATTGCTCTCTATAACTACCTGAAGGGAGGTTGTAGTGAGCTGGGGGTCAGCCTCTTCTCTCATGTGAATAGTGATAGGACTAAAGGGAATGGCTTCAAGCTGCGCCAGGGAAGATTCAGGCTGGACGTTAGGAAATACTACTACTCTGAAAGGGTGGTCAGGCACTGGAATGGGCTGCCCAGAGAGGTAGTGGAGTCATCGACCTGGGTGGTGTTCAAAGAGCGTTTGGATGTTGTGTTGAGGGACATGGTTTAGCAGGAACCATTGGTGAAGGGAGAATGGTTGGACTGGATGATCCTGTGGGTCTTTTCCAACCTTAGCGATTCTATGATTCTATGATTCTACCTCCCAGGCTCTGCACAGGGATGCAAGGAGGCAGTGAAGCCCCATTACCATGATAATAATACATTTCCTCACAAACCATAGACAAGGGGACAAAGACCTTATTGCTGTTGGGGCCCTCCATCCTCACCAGCACCCACTGCCTTCTCCTCTGCAGGCTTTCCGGTGCTGTTCCAGCCCTTCTTCTGAGAAGAAGGAATGTCACCATCATCTTCCAAGGCCCTCCTGCTGTTGAGTTGTGTACTCACACAGAAGAGCCATCACAGTCCCTCACACAAACCTCCTCCTTCCTCTATGGGGCCCACCAAGTGCTTAGGCAGGGAGGATCCCACTGTCAACATGTCAACCTGGCATTTTCTCTCAGCCTCTCAGGGACACTTCAGATGTGATCCTGTATGCACAGATCCCAGCCAGAAGACGAGGGCTGACCAACAGCTGCTTCAGGCAGAAGTGAGCACACCATTCCTTCCTGTGGCACGTTCCTGGCGCTGGCCTACCAACTCCACAGACAGAACTGATCTCACTGCCACCTTCATGTGCCACCTGCAGGCCCATGAGGTCCTGAGATAGAGCTGAGCTCATTGCAGTGTTCTGACCCACCTCCTCCTTATGGCCTCAAGCTGATCAGTCACACTTCACCTCCTGTACATACATCATCTCACAGTCATCACTGCACTAAATGCATTTGCTCAAAGACTCCACGATTCCTGCTCTGCCCTGAAGTGCCAAATACCCAAAGTTTGGGGTTTCGGGAGAGATTGAAGGTGAGGAGGGCAGAGCACAGGAACAGCGTCTGTGGGTGTTGGGTGTTCAGGATAGGGATTAAGGGTTAGAAATCAGATGTTGGGGCAGAGATGCAGCAAAGGTTTAGTGAGAGGTGTTGGTGTTCTGCTAAGGTTTTCAGGACAGTGCAAGGGCATGGGCAAGAATCATGGATCAGTGTTTTGCTTTGGAATGCAGTGAGGGCTAGCACTAAATAACACATTTTAATGCTAGCAATTAAAGCTCGGTTTTAGCATGGATAGGAGAGTAAGTCCGAAAATCTGTGCAGTCCATTGCTTGGGAATGTTCTTGGCAGCAACTTTTAAAGAAGTCCTGAGCCTTCAGGCACTGCCATGAGGAGATCTCCACTAATGATAGACTTGCTGTGCTGGAAACAACCTGCACGACAGAAGTGCCCACTGCATGTCTTTGCTTGTGTTTGCAGCCACATGGCAGCACTGCCACCCAGCTACAGGAGCTGCAAGGCTAAGGGGCTATGGGATTGAGGTTCAGCTCAGCACCACCACACCACTGAATTCTGTCTCTCAGTGCAACACTGAGCCTTTTCTTGGAAAGCTTCTGTCTCGCCTCTGTTGGCTGTTCCATTCCTGAGACAGAAGTGGCACCTCACTCGGGAAGGGGAAGGACACAAAGCTCTGCAGGAGAACCTGCACCGCCTGCCATGCAGCTCTGCGCTACCCCAGAGTCACATCTCCTACCTACAAATTCATGCTCCAGAATGTCTCCTGATAGTCCTGAGGGACTTTTCCTGGGCTATCACGCATGCTTCAGCTACCCCAGGGCATGCTGGAGGTAGTGCCCACCTCTGTGTGGCAAATGAAAGAAGCACTGAAGGAAGACTTTAGGTAAAATTTTTAAACCTCTGAGAATGAGAATCCATATCCAAGACCCTTTCCTATTCAGGGTCTCACAGAGATTGAGGAAGAGGGGATCTGACAACCAATGTGCAAACCAGGTGCTGCTGCTGGCCTTCCAGAGGCACTGACAGATGTGAACCTGAAAGCTCAGATCCCAGCCGGGAGCCAAAGGATGGCCCATCAGCTATTGCAGGCTGAAGTCACCGCACAGTTGGATTAACAGCCATATGCTTCCTGCTGGATTCTGGGTTTCGTAAAAAACTGACCCCGGCAGCTCCAGAAATGTCTCACAAGAAGAATGACAGACAAAGTCAATGCATGTCCTTTGTTCTGTTAAGATTCAGAGTCTGGTTCCATATGTACAGAGAGTATGGGTCACACTGCACACGTACAAACTGAATAGGAATTGATAGGGGTGATGACATTTGAATGAAAAGCATTAAAACAGTTGAAAAGTTGCAATATGGAAAAAAAAAAACAACAAAAAAACTTTTAATATATTGTTCTTAATACAACAAAACAAACAGGACCAAAAACAAAACAAAACAAAACAAAACAAACAAACAAAAAAAAACCACACAAGCCAAAATAAGATTTCTTGTTTCTATAAAAATCTGCATTACCAGTCCTATATAGATAAACATGGGCAGTTCATTGCTTTCAAAAGACGTTTGGTCATCAGTTTCCACAGAGCATCCTTGAGCTCCTGGCTCCTCATGCTGTAGATGAGGGGGTTCAGTGCTGGAGGCACCACTGAGTACAGAAATGAAACCACGATATCCAGAGAGGGGGAGGAGACAGAGTGGGGCTTCAAATAGGCAATCATACCAGTGCTGAGAAACAGGGAGAGCACGGCCAGATGAGGGAGGCATGTGGAGAAGGCTTTGTGCCGTCCCTGCTCAGAGGGCATCCTTAACACGGCCCTGAAGATCTGCACATAGGACACAACAATGAAGATGAAACACCCAAACTCCATAGCGACACTAAAGGCAATAAGCCCAGCTTCCCTGAGGTAAGCATCTGAGCAGGAGAGCTTGAGGATCTGGGGGATTTCACAGAAGAACTGATCCACAGCATTGCCTTGGCACAGAGGCAGTGAAAATGTATTGGCAGTGTGCAGCAGGGAATAGAGAACCCCCGTGCCCCAGGCAGCTACTGCCATGGTGGCACAAGCTCTGCTGCCCAGCAGGGTCGCGTAGTGCAGGGGCTTGCAGATGGCAACGTAGCGGTCATAGGACATGACCGTGAGGACAGAATATTCTGTTGACATGAGAAAAACAAACAGAAAGACCTGTGCAGCACATCCTGCGTAGGAGATGGCCCTGGTGTGCCAGAGGGCATTGGCCATGGCTTTGGGGAGAGTGGTGGAGATGCAGCCCAGGTCGAGGAGGGCGAGGTTGAGGAGGAAGAAGTACATGGGGGTGTGCAGGCGGTGGTCGCAGGCTACGACTGTGCTGATGAGGCCGTTGCCCAGGAGGGCAGCCAGGTAGATGCCCAGCGAGAGCCAGAAGTGCAGGAGCTGCAGCTGCCGCGTGTCTGCCAACGCCAGGAGGAGGAACTCGCTGATGGAGCTACTGTTGGGCATCTGGTACTTCTGGGAATGTGGTTCTGTGCAGAGGAGAAGACAAGGAGACATTAGAATACACTTCAGAGGAGCCAGTCCTGTTCTGAGCCTTTGGGGACATGGAAGTTTCCACCAGTGTCTCTTAGATTTGACTTGGGAAGTTTTCTGCACTTGGATCCTTGCTTTGACTGATTCAGATTCTGACCAGTGCATCTTTGGGAATATTCTCTTTTTATCACAGCAAGGGAGGAAGATGGAATTCATCTCATCCTACATTTCCATCCTTCAGAGATGGGTCTATAGTATCAGAATCACAGAGCTCATGCTGCCATGCTGGGCAAAGGAAAGAGATGCTCATGAGATCAGCACTGAACCAGATCTGCACACATTTTGTCATTTGGGTAAGGGAGAGCCTGACTTCAAAGTGATTTGCAAAATCTCTGTTTCTTCAGATCCTGTATGAGTGATAGGATGAAAAAGCTTTGTTGTATGCAGTCTCCCACTGACTAAAGTAAACTTCACACCTTGCTCTCTAGAAGATGAGAGGAAAATACAGATTCTATTTTTGGATTTGGATTCCCCACAAAATAAATAGCGAAATGGTAAAAATCTTCAGGTTTGCTTTCCTGGTTTAAGCACAAGTCAGAGCACAGAGGTAACACCTCCTCACTCTCCCTTAGAGAAGAGTCAAGTTGCTCTGTCTGTCAGGCTTGTTCCTACCTGGCCCGTGCTGCCCCTTGGTCAGCTGGAGGATGGCTGCACCCCCAGGTTGCTCCAGAGAAGAGCCCGGGCTGTGCAGAGCAACAAGGTCCAACCGCTCTCTCTCAGCCCAGCTCTGGGGAAAGGATGAAAGGGACATGGTGAGGCTTCTGATTCACAGGGATGGAGCAAAGGCTCTCAGATTGGAGGAAGAGCACAGAGGGGCTGTGCCCATCTTGGGGCCTGTGGCAGCTTTCCAGGCCACACCCACAGTGGTAGCCTCGAGCTGATGTCTCCTGGGGAGAGCAAGCTCATTCCACAGTCTAAAAGAACTGCACTGCACAGAGCTTGTGAAGGGCAATGCAGACGTGGGCAACGTGGTCCCAAGAAACTCCCCTAGGACAGGAGCAATTGCAGAAGTGGAGGTTAACATCTCCCATCTGTGCTGCTGTTGCCAGAAGCACTTCATGAAGCCTCCTCCTTCCCCAGCTGCCCACACACCTCCCAGGCAGCATAGGCACAGGGCTGTAATTCTCATCCTCTTGGATCTCAGAGCAAAAGGAGCCCATGTCAGGAGAAATGCACCTCTGCTATGAGGAGCAGTGGCTGCAGTGAAGGAGTTCATGGCCTGGCCCCAGGGCCTTGGAGGCAGAGGCTGTGCTGGGTGGGAGGGGAGGATGGGGCGCTTGTTCACATGAAGGCATCTGCAATGGAAGGAGCCCCATGCCCCAGGCAGCAGCTGTGGCAGCAGAAGGCCCCTGCCCTGCCTTGCTGGGGGGCTCCTTCCCCCCACACGTCTCCCCGCAGCGCCCTCCCCGGGCAGGCTGAGTGCTGAGCCTGGCAGGCGGCAGAGTCCCTGCCCCGGCACACAGCCCCTGGGGCACAGCAGGGACCCTGCTCTGCACCACAGCCCTGGGCACCTGGCTGCACCCCCGCTGCCCAGGATGCAGCCATCCTGGGACACACAGCCCTCAGGGCTGTGCTCTGATGCTGCAGAATGGAAGCCCTCAGCTAGAGCAAGTCTTTCTCCACAGTAAAGAAACATTGAGCGCCTTCTGCCTGATACGTAATGGGATGTCCCATATTTAGCGATCCCTCTAGGAAAAGCAGATTCATTGCCTAGAGCAAAAGACTTACCTTGTCAAGGATAGTGAGAAATGCACTCTGGGCTTCTCAAAATGCTTCTCAAGGGATGCGAGTGTGATACCTTCTTCAGTGTGCTCACAGACACTCACACTGCACACATCCTGTAATCTCTCTCTCTTTCCCCTTCTATCTTCATGTCACCTGCAGATCATGCCCCCAGCCCTGTTGTGCTGTACCGAAGAGCTGCTCCTGGGCACAGTTGTCTCTCTGCCTTCAGCTCTGCCCACTTGTATCAGCTCCCTGTGTCCCAGGAGCCCGTCCCAGCTCAGCAGCAGGGGAGGTGATTTCCTTCTCTCCCTGCAGATATCCATGGCCCTCCTGAGCTGGCAGCTCCTGCAAGGCAGCACAGTCATCACTGCAGAACGTACTTCAAAGTCAGCTCAATTAATCAGCATGTGCACTGGATTCCAGAAGCACGGTTGTTTGTACCACAAGAAGTTTGACCATGAGAGAAGTAAAAGCCGAATCTGGAAACCTCTGCGCATGACCCGTAACAAAAATGACACACAGACAAGGACTGGGAGGAGGACTTCCCCTGTTTGGGTAGTGGTAGAGCTGAGGCAGTGCAAGCGTGAAATTACAGGATCACAGCATGGCTTAGGTTGGAGGGGACTTAAAAGGGAACCTAGTTCCAAGCCCCCAGCCATGGACAGGGCTGTCAACCACCAGATCAGGATGCCCAGGATACCATCCATACTGACTTTGAATGTGTCCAGGGATGGGGCGTCTACAACCTCTCTGGACAATTTCTTCCTGTGACTGTGTGTAAAAATGTCTTTCTAACATCTAAACTAAGTCTCCCCTTTTTAATTTAAAGCCATTTTCCTTTGTCGTATTACTATCAGACCATCTCATCCTATCGCTAGGGTTAGGCGTCTCATCCACTGCTTGAAAGCCTGGGGCGGAAATGTTATTCTGTTCCTCACAGAACCATGGGAGCCGGAAGTCCTCTTGGTTGAGTTCAGATGTGCACAATAATGTGGAGAGGCCTTGCAGAGATATGTGGGCAAGTTAGAGAACTGGGCAAGCACCAACTGCATGAAGCATAACAAGAACAAGTGCCTGATTCTGAACCTGGGAAGGCACAACCCTGGACATACACACTGAATGCGGGATGGGATACTGGAGGGCAGTGCCACTGAAAGGGACTGGGGGTCCTGGTCAACAGCAAATTGGGCGTGAGTCAGCAGTGTGCCCAGGCAGCCAGGAAGGACAACCGTCCCCTGGGGTGCACTGATCACAGCATTGCCAGCTGGGTGAGTGAAGGGATTGTACCCCTCCGCTCTGCACTGCCGCAGCCTCACCTGGAGCACTGGGTGCACTGCTGGGCATCACAGAACATAAAGGACATAAAACTATGGGAGTGTGTCCAAAGCAGAGCACTGGACGAGGACCCCAAGGAAAGGAGTTACAACACCAAGATTGCAGGAGTTCAAGAAGCATTCAGACAACACTTTCACTGATATGGTCTGCCTTTTGGGTAGTAGTGTGGAGCCATAAGTTGGACTTGATAATCCTTGTGTGTCCTTTCCAGCACAGGATGTTCTAGGATTCTATGATAGTGGGTACAAGCATGATGATGTTGGAGTCACTGTGCTGTGGCAGTGGATAGGAGCTTACTGACACCTGAGTCATTGTGTTGTCTCGGTGGTGTAGAGAGCAGTGATGTCAGAATTACAGAGTTGTGGCAGTGGTCAGGATTACTGTGATGTCAGAGTCACTGCGCTGTGACTTAAGGGGAGAAAATCTCAGTGAGTTCAGCATCACTGTGTTATATCACAGCTGATAGGAGCACAGTGGTGTTGCAGTCAGTCAGGAGCTCTGCATGTGGGTGAGCATCAAACATGGCATCCCCAGAACCAAACGCTCCCAGTGAAGAAATGGTGCCTCCACCTTGGGCCTGAGAGATCTGAAGTTCAAACTTCTGTTGTCACTTACTGCTTGTTCAGACTGGGCCCTTCTCACATCCCACAGGCTGGGATGAGACACACTGCCCACATGGGACTTGGGCCTCACGGCATCCTTGCACCCGGTGCAGAGCCTGGGAGATGCTGTCCCCTTGTCTTTCATTTGACCTCATGCAAACCTGCATCCCACTGCCCCAGGAAGGGCCCTGAGCCAGCATGAGGGACAGGATCTCCCTGCCAAGGGTCTGGCAATCAGGGCTGGGCCTTTCTTCTTCATAAGGCAAAGGAGGCTTTTCTCAGCATCACAGCCACCATCCCAGTGCCTTTGCCTGCCTGTCAGCATGGCTTCCAATTATCTGCTCTAACAAGTCCCTGGGGAAGCTTGCTTGTTAGTGGCCCTCAGTGGGGCCCATTAATACTCCAAGAAACTTCTCTGTTCCTTCTGACTTGGTCTTCCTGAGCACTTTGTACAGTCTTCTCTCTTCAGAGGTGGTTGATGGACTCAGCAGCAAAAGCCCCCTGGGTCCCATTGCAGCCTAAGGAGCCCTACTGTGCCTTGTGCCTTCCTGTCATCTTCTTCAGGTGTTCAGAACTTGTACAGCTAACTGGAGAGGTATTTGGAGAGAGCTTAAAGTGGTAGAGACTGATGGGCATTTCCAAAGTCCAGTTATTCATTTATTTATAGTTGTGTTTAAACAAGAATTTATAGAGGCACTTGGCAGTTGGTATTGATCCAGGATGTCCCATAATGAGCTTTGCTCTGTCACTGTGTGGGCCAAAGTCTTCCTCATCTTCCCCACCCCATTTCTTCTCACATCAGCCCCATGGGACTGGCATTACTTCTCCTCACATCACTCTTCTCCTCTGGAGTCACCCGCTCACTGCTAAACCTCCTTTGCCCCAACTCCCACCGGCTTTCCTCAGAGAACCAACTGCATGTGGGCAATGAAAGATTTCTCTCTTTTCTTTTTTTTTTTTTTTTTGCCAACAAACAGAAGGAAACGTGATGCGAATGAATGAACAGAAAAACACAGTGATCAACTGCATGCCTTGTCCAAGCTGCATCTACTGAGGTTTGTCTTTCACAGGGAACACTTGTACAAGAAATGAGTTAGACAGAGATAGGGAGGGATAGATGTAATCACAGTGAAGGAGCTGACAAGAGAGTCCATCAGACTTTGGAGAGATGGAGCAGGTTCCAGTAATCTCCCTGAAGGTCACAGATCAGCCCGATAGTTTCGAAGCATTTGAGTGAAGAAAGAGCAAGGCATGGGGAAATGTGGAGAGCAGTGGGAAGAGCGTGTGTCCGGACGGCCTGCTGAAAACATGCCCTTCAGCATGGTCATGTATTAAGGAGAGCTGGAGACCCCTGGAGGATGAGGGACATGAAATACGCAGCAGGGTAGAACAGCGGTGGATGCTGCGCATTAGTCACAGGGCATTGGCACTGGCACTGCTATCTGTGTCCCTGTACCTGAAGGCATCTGTGTCCTGCAAACATAATGCTGGAAAATGTTGGCCTTTTCAGAAAATAAATAAATAAATAAATAAAAAGATACAAAATCTACAAGGAAAAAAAGAAAAAAAGCTACAAAAGCTACAAAAGGTGCTGTCTGTGCAACCGTATAAACATTTCTAGTTCAGAATGTGTGGGTGTTCTCGTTAGTATAAAAACACATAGAATACATCCTAGTTGGGAAGCATCAGTGATCAGTGGACTTAGTCTGACTGGATAGCTCATCTTGGGTATCTGTGTTCAGTAGATGGTAAACAGGCTTTAGATCCATTGCAGGACTGGGTGTTGACCAAGAAGAACAGCCAGTTCAAGGACATGGATTTACTGAAGGCCCTGTGCTGCATTTGGAGCTGCATATGAGTGTGCTGGACAGCCCAGGGAGGTGCCATGACACTTGGCTGCTTCTGATGCCATTCAGATGAGCTTTCATCAGATGAAGAATAAAGATGTGTGTTAGCTTTGCAGTGCCCTGCGCTCCAGAATGCGCAACAGATGGAGAACAGAGAAAGATCTGCCTCTCCTTTTGTGAGCTCATCCATTTAGTCAGCTGAATTACTCTGCATGCTCCATGTAGACGGGGGAAAAAGGGCACACCTGGCGGCCCTAAATGCAGGGGCCTGATGTCATTTAGAATGACCAAGAATAACTCTGTCCCCTCTCTGGCCTCTCAGCTGATGCTCAGGAAGGAGGTGTCTATCTCAGGGATACAGGGAAATGACATCCTCTGCTGCTGATCTGGGCCAGGCCCCTGGGACACAGAGAGCTACTACAAGTGCACAGTGCTGCAGAGAGACAGATGTGTCCAGGAGCAGTTTTGCACAGCACAGCATGGCTGGGGAATGATCTGTAGGTGATATGAGCATAGAAGGGAAATGAGTGTGAGAGGACTGTGAGCTCACTGGACGAGTATTGCTCACAGCTCTGGACAAGGTAAGTCTTTGGCTGTGGGCAATGCAGCCACTTTCCCTGGAGGGATCACTAAGTTTGAGACAACCCATAGCAGATGAGGATGCAGACAATCTGTGTTTCCTTATCAGGGAAAAAATCCTGCTCCAACTAAGGGCAGTGTCCCAGGACAGCTGCAGGCTATGCAGCCGGGGGTGCAGCCGGGTGCCCAGGGCTGTGGTGCAGAGCAGGGTCCCTGCTGTGCCCCAGGGGCTGTGTGCCGGGGCAGGGACTCTGCCGCCTGCCAGGCTCAGCAGTCAGCCTGCCCGGGGAGCTGCCCAGGGCGCTGCGGGGAGACGTGTGGGGGGAAGGAGCCCCCCGGCAGGGCAGGGCAGGGGCCTTCTGCTGCCACAGCTGCTGCCTGGGGCAGAGGGATCACAGCTACACTGCACCACAGAGTGTTTCCAAGAGCACTTTGCAAGAGGAGAGACAAAGCAGGGATTTTTCTTTTATATCTTTAGGGAATGGAAAAGGATGGGAGGCTGAAATTCAAAGGGAGCTGTGAAATATGAACGCATCTCTGGGAATCCTGAATTGTACCTCCCTCGGTCTGCTGTTATATGAACAATCTCCTCATATGCTTTCAGCCTCTCCTCTCCCAAAGGACAGCACCAGCTGAAATTATCATTCTCTACAGACATGAATAATGCACTTATCCTGAAAACAGGCAGATTTCTCTAAGACAAATTTAAGCATACAGAGGCAGGGATGAGCAAGAGGAGTGACTGCAGGTATGGTAAGGGTACAAGACATGAAAACTGCTCATAAGAAGAATATATCCAGAAGCTGGGATATGATTAGGAAATGAAATCGACGTAAGATCTAATTTAACTTCTACTTCTTGTAGAATAATTAACCTCAGGAAATTAAACACAAAGTATAGAGTTAAATGGCCAATTTCCAAAGACCAAGAATTTTTTTTTTAATATATGACGGGAGGAGTGTATCTGAGGATGGTCTTCACTCATCGTTATCTCCTGCACCCTGAACAGGACTCCATGCCCAGGAACTGCAGATGCCCAACAGCAGCTCCATCAGCGAGTTCCTCCTCCTGGCGTTGGCAGACACGCGGCAGCTGCAGCTCCTGCACTTCTGGCTCTTGCTGGGCATCTACCTGGCTGCCCTCCTGGGCAACGGCCTCATCAGCACAGCCGTAGCCTGCGACCACCGCCTGCACACCCCCATGTACTTCTTCCTCCTCAACCTCGCCCTCCTCGACCTGGGCTGCATCTCCACCACTCTCCCCAAAGCCATGGCCAATGCCCTCTGGCACACCAGGCACATCTCCTACAAAGGATGTGCTGCACAGGACATTTCTGTTTGTCTTCTTCATCTCGGCAGAATATTCCCTTCTCACTGTGATGTCCTATGACCGCTACGTTGCCATTTGCAAGCCCCTGCACTACGGGACCCTGCTGGGCAGCAGAGCTTGTGCCACCATGGCAGCAGCTGCCTGGGGCACTGGGGCTCTCTATGCTCTGCTGCACACTGCCACTGCATTTTCCCTACGTCTCTGCCAAGGCAATGCTGTGGATCAGTTCTTCTGTGAAATTGCCCACATCCTCAAGCTCTCCTGCTCAAAATCTGACTACCTCAGAGAAGTTGGGATTATTTATTTTAGTCTTTGTTTAATCTGTGGGTGTTTTGTCTTCATTGTTGCGTCCTATGTGCAGATCTTCAGGGCCGTGCTGAGGATGCCCTCTGAGCAGGGACGGCACAAAGCCTTCTCCATGTGCCTCCCTCACCTGGCCGTGGTCTCCCTCTTTGTCAGCACAGCCATGTTTGCCTATCTGAAACCCCCCTCCATCTCTTCTCCATCCCTGGACCTGCTGGTTTCATTTCTGTACTCAGTGGTGCCTCCAGCAGTGAATCCTCTCCTCTATGGCTTGAGAAACCAGGAGCTCAAGGCTGCAGTGAGCAAGACATACATCTTTAACATCCATAAGATGCATGCTAGTCGAACAGGAGTCTCAAGGTAACTCTGAAATGGTTAGGACAATCTCTTATTATTATTTGTCTTCATTATTGTTTTCACAGGCACGACTTTGATTTCAAAATTGTTATTCTTGGCCTGCTCATTTCTATTGTGTTTTGACACACTCATTTCATGTACCTGTAGAACAAGGCGCTCTGTTGATAGACACAATAAAGAAGCCAGCAGAAATTTGTCTGTCTCTGCTCCCATATTTTACCATTTCTGAAAGTGGAGGAGCGACTGACGTATGCAGGAGTAGTGCAGGGTCCAGGAACCCAGCTGCAACACGGAGCAGCAGCCTCGGTGTCCATGGTGGCTGCCCCTCACTGCCCAGGAGTTCCATCCCCTTATCTGTGTTTGAGACGGGGCTGCTGCTTCCCAGGTCCAATGGCCACAGACAGCAGCAGGAGGTGGTCTTTGTGTTGCTGCTCTCTTTTCACTTCCATACTCCCCTCCTTGTCTACGCCCTGGGGGACGTGGGTGTACCAGGAGGGTTGCTCTGGATATTTGTCACCCTGAGCCTCTCACATCAGCCATTTCCAGCACTGCCTGCATGTTGATGGCAGAGCTTTTTCCTGAAGCCATCTCCACGCTCCTGGTGGTAGAGCGGGGCTGTCTGCAGACCCATGTGTGGGACATGGCTGGGGCAGCACTGGATCTGTAAAGCAGGAATGCCGGGAAGTGTGGTGCACTGAGGGCTGCCATGGGCACTTGTGCTGGGAAAACTCTTCCCCCCTCAAACACACCTGTCCTGTGCAGTGCAAGCACGGTTGGGTCAAATATGGGGCAGGGACATCACAGTGATAAGCCACAGATGGGAAACCCAACAGAGTCAGCAGGGTGGGGGGGGGGGGGGGGGGGGGGGGGAGCAGTGGTCTTGGTACACAAAGAGCCAGGTAGGAGGAAGCTGTGTACCCTGGCAGAGAAACCAAGGAAGGCTGTGGGCACATCACTGAAGCATGTGAGATCTTGTGAGGAGATGATGGAGAATACAGAGCAATGTTCTGCGCTCTCATGCACAGTGGGAGGATGAAAGTGATGGGTGAAACTGCATACATTCTGCCTGAAGAGAAGGAAAAGATTTTTCGCTCAGTTCAGGGCTCATCCTGAGCAAGGTGGCTTCTGCCTTGTGTTTTGCCTTCATTGTGCTGTCCTGTGTGCAGATCTTCAGGGCCGTGCTGAGGATGCCCTCTGAGCAGGGACGGCACAAAGCCTTCTCCACGTGCCTCCCTCACCTGGCTGTGCTCTCTCTCTTTGTCACCACTTGCATGTTTGCCTACCTGAAGCCTCCCTCCATTTCCTCCCAATCCCTGGACCTGGTGGTGTCATTTCTATACTCAGTGGTGTCTCCAGCAGCTAACCCCCTCATCTACAGCATGAGGAACCCGGACCTCAAAGACGCATTGGGGAAATTGATGTCATGGACACTTTTCATTAATAACAAACTTCTCATCTCTCTACAAATGACTCACAGACTGTCCCAGTGCAGGCCTGTATTGCTCATCTATGTTTATAATATTTATTTTTATTCTTATTTTCTAATTTGTTTGCTGTTGTTTTATGTTTATTAATGGTTCTTACGCTGTTACAGTAATATTTTGATTCATTGCATGTCTGCTGAGGCATCAACCTGCTCTCTTCATCATGGAGCCCATATTTGATGTGGATCAGAGCTGACTCTTGTATCCTCTGTGTAGTGTCTCTGTATCTGCAGGGAAATGAGGTGTCTGCAGTCTTCACTGTGGCAGTGGGGATGTACCGCTGCATGGAAGGAAGGGATTCCTGTCATTCTTGCTGCATCTGAATGTTCCAAGTGCTTTTGGAAATGCTCTCTTATCATTCCATTTGCTTTGCACACCCACAGAATCCCAGAGAGGAGTTTAGCTGCACTCGGCGTCATCCATCTGGGTCTGCTGCCCACTCTGACCAGCACGGCCAGCACAGAGCCACCCAGGAATGGCCATGGAGGTCAGAGGAGGGATGGATAGTGGTGGGAGCTGTCCTGGGCATGACATTTCCCTGCAGATGCTCGTATGACCAGGAGCCCTATGACCTTGTGGCTGTTCCTCAGACCCCATTGCAACTTTGGCAGTTCCCCAAACACCACCCTTGGACAAGACTGTGTGGGTGCTGGGGACAGCTGGAGCACCAGGGTCTGGTTGTCATCATACATAGGATGAGCCCTCTTCTGGGTGCTCTGCAGGGCTGCAGCCCTTGTGGGCCTGCAGAAGAAGGGTGCAGTCAGTGGAGATCCTTGGGCCCTGGAGACCACCCCATGCCCGTGAGGGAGTAGCAGGGTCCAACAAAACTTCTTGTTACATGAACAGAAAGGAGACACTGCTCAAGGAAGCTACCACCAGCCCCAGACCTCATACCAGTGGTTCCCAGCAACACTTTTCACTGTAATCTGCTGAGGGCTGATGGCTGAAATGGGACCACTCCACGTTCCTACTGGGCTCAGTACCTGCACTGGGGAATGGGCAGCCTGGCCTGGTCCCTATCTAGGTCCAGAGCCCAACAGAGCCCGGAGCAGGGCTGGCTGTGAGCTGTGTGGAACACACTGGGGCTGGGCAGGGTCCAGCTGGTGGGGGTAGAATGGCAGTGTGAGCTGTCAGGGCTGTGCTGGGGGCATGCTGCCCCACAAGGTGCCTGCACATAGCTGCCAGGGGCTGCCTGTGGGTCAATGGGGATGGGCTGTCCTGCAGGGAGGAATGCACACGGAGCCTCATGCTGTAGGTTGGGACCCCAAAAGTGCCCTGGAAGTAAAAAAAAAAAACCACCCAGAATCCTAGAATAAGCTGTGAGTAAACCCTGAGTAAAGTCCTAGTAAACTTGTTGTAAAATGTGTGTAAACCTGGAGTAAAATGTGAGTACGTCTGCAGTAGAGTGTGAGTAAACTCTAAATGAGGTCTGAGTAAACCCAAAGTAAAGTGTGAGTAATCCCGGAGGAAATTGTGAGAGAACCTAGAGTCAAGTGTGAGTAAAACATAGAGAAAAGACAGAGTAAAGTTTGAGTGAACCCTGAATAAGATCAGTACACCCAAAGTAAGGTGTTAGTAAACCCAGAGTTAAGTGTGAATAAACTCGGAGAAATGTTGGAGGTAAACTGTAGTAAAGTGTGAGTAAACCCGGAGTAAAGTGTGAATAAAACCCATAGTAAAGTGTGAGTACACCCAGAGTAGAGTAAGATTAAACCTTGTGTCAAGTGTGTCTGTAAACCCAATGCAAAGTGTGACTAAAACACGACACAGGGATCTCGTGCCAGGAAGATTTCCTTATTGCTGTGACGATTATGATCATGATGCTGTCTCTATCTACTTTCTAAAGCAAGCCTTTTATATTCTAACACACATATTCAGTACATTTCCACTAACAATCCATTGGCTAGAAAGCAATCAAATTCCATAACAAGTCTTCCTAATCAGCAGAGAGCTTATCTTATGGCTTGGTACAGAACACCCCTGTTTATTCAGAGCTTCTGTCTCCTTTCCAGAGCCTCATTATCAGAGAGTCAGCATTCAGCAAGGCTGAGCTGACCTCTCCATCTCCAGCATAAGAGTAAACCCAAAGTGAAGTGTGTGTAAACCTGGTGTGAAGTGTGAGCAAAACCAGGAGCAAAGTGTGAGTAAACCTTGAGTAAAGTGTGAGTAAAACCTGGACTAAATTGCAAATAAAACCATGAGAAAGGTGTGGGCACACACAGAAAAACTTGTGAGTAAAACTGGAAACAAGTGTGAGTGAACCCAGAGTAAATTAGGTGTGAACCTGGAGTCAAGTGTCAGTAAAAGCTGGAGTAAGGTGTGGGAACACATGGAGTACAATTGAGGGGACCCAGAGAAAACTAAGAAACAACTGGTGTAAAGTGTGAGGCAACCCAAAACACTGTGTGATTAAACCCAGAGTAAAGTGCAAGTAAACTTGAAGTAAGGTGTGAGTAAACCTGGAGTATAGCATGAGTAAATCCGAAGTAAAATATGAGTACACCTGGAGTCGGGTATAAGTAAACCCTGTGTAAAAAGTGAGGTAAAGGCAGTGTAAAGTATGAGTGAAAGTATGAGCTCCTGAAATCCTTTTTGAAAGCTCGCAGGCTTCCCTGAGCCATTTCATCACTGCCTACCTGAACTATCAGTAATGGTTAATAATCAGAGGGGCAAACCAGACCCAGGACTTTTCTGGTGATGTCCCTGATGTGGGCCCCAGGGAGGCAGCACACCTCCTTACAGGTTGGGTCAGGCCTGCAAATGGAGCCCTCCATTCCCCAAAGAAGGGAATCCCTCACCACAATTTCCCTCCTGCCTTCCCTGACAGAGGCAGTTTCAAGGCATGGGGGTGAATGCCTCAGCCTAGGCTCCTTCCTAGGCAGATTCTCCCTGGCCTCCCCACTCATGTCCCCTTCAATTTCCAGCATCTCAAACCTGTTGCTTAGTGGGACCTGGGGGAGTGTGGTTGGCAGGCAGGGGGTACGTCCATGACGCCAAGCTGGGACACTCTTCCAACTCTCCTTCTCTGTCAGCTCTGTCTGACTGTGACAGGGAAGGGGGTCCAGCACTTCTGTGGGGGCATCTCTCTTCGGAAATGGCTTTATTTCACCCCACGAGTTGTACTGACCAATTCTCTTCCCCATCCCACTGGGAAGGGGGCAGTGCACAAAGCACTGTGTGGTGCTGAGCCACCGGCCGGGTTAAACCATCGCAGCCATTTTGGTGCCCCATGTGGGGCTCTTAGTGCTGAGATAACAGCAACTCTGTCCACAGCAGGGCTTTGTGGTAGTCAGGCAATTGCTGGCCATGATGCTGATTGTTTCCCTAGTTATGGAGCTCACTGAGTCCTCTCACAAAACTGCACTGCACATCTCCTTGCTTGCTGCTTGTTTTCCCCGCTGCACTGTTTGTCAACTCTGGGGACTGGATTAGGGGGTTTATTTTGCTGTGCTGTTTGGCCATGGCTTATATCACGATAAAACTGGCAGCTGACTAACGAAAGTTCTGTGTGCATTCAGCTCTGCAGCCATCTTTGGGCTTCAGAAGTAATACTGTTGATATGATCAGTAATTACACCCTTGGCTTTGTCTCCTCAGGGAGACAGGCTTTGGAGGAGATAAGGGAGGACACTTTCCAGCAGTCCCTCATCCTCCCTTTCACTTCTCCTTCTTTCCCTAGAGCTCGAGAGCTAGTTACAACAGCTCCTGAGAACTTTGTCTATCCGTGGGATGTTCAAACCAACGTGCTCCCATTGCTACATGCCACTTATGTGTTTCAGGTCACGTTTCAGGTTAAACAACTATTCAAGAATATGATTGAGAGATCTGCCCCAGTGCGGGATAGCTCTGCATGGCCGGGTGTGGGATGGTCTGGGCAGGTGCCTGGAGCGGTGGGCACCACCAGGGGTTTGGAACCACATTTCCAAGCAACTGTAGGATCCTGAGAAAGTGGTAGAATCTTTGGGGAAGGTGTGCTGTGGCCCTGCTAATCCTAAAGAGGCACAAATCACTGCAGTGTGCCAGGGCCTGGCCCACACCTCCTGAGCTGTGTTCAGCACTCTTCAGGATCCTCAAGGGGAAGAGAGCCGGATCTGCTGGCAGTGCTGCAGCCTCTCCAACTCCTGGGAAAGACCCTGCAGCAGCTCCAATTCCTGCTATAGGTCCTGGAGTTGCAAATATATTCATTGTGCTGCTGTCCGTGGCTGTACCTCCCCCAGATAGCAGGAAAAGAGAAGAGCAAATGAAAAGTATTATTTGCAATCTTTCTCAGTAACCTATTCAGGGAATCTGGTTCCATATTTACATGAGCTATCTCTGTGAGGAAAGAGGAAGTAGATGGTAAATAAGAACAGGGATAAATTGCAATGTTTATTTATAGATTACTGTATCACACTTACACAAGCAAAAAATCAAACTCACTGGCACACAAACTCAGTACTCTCACTGGCAAACATGTGCGGAATATGTGCACTTTATTATATCTGGAATAGTGTATATGGCAGCAATTTACTGAGGGCATGCTTGATCTCCTTGTTCCTCATACTGTAGATAATAGGGTTCAGTGTTGGAGGAATCACAGAGTAAAGAAGTGCCACTGTCAGATCCAGGGATGGGGAGGAAATGGAGAAGGGCTTCAGGTATGCAAACATGACAGTGCTGAGAAACAGGGAGAGCACGACCAGGTGAGGGAGGCATGTGGAGAAGGCTTTGTGCCGTCCCTGCTGAGAGGGTATCCTCAGCACGGCCCTGAAGATCTGCACATAGGAGAAAAGAATGAAAGCAAAACACCCAAAGAATATAAGGGCACTAAGCATAATAAGTCCAAATTCGCTGAGATAAGATTTTGAGCAGGTGAGCTTGAGGATCTGGGGGATTTCACAGAAGAACTGGTTCACAACATTGCCTTGGCAGAGAGGCAGTGAAAATGTACTGGCAGTGTGCAGCAGGGCATAGAGAAGCCCAGTGCCCCAGGCAGCTGCTGCCATGCTGGCACAAGCTCTGCTGCCCAGCAGGGTCCCGTAGTGCAGGGGCTTGCAGATGGCAACGTAGCGGTCATAGGACATGATGGTGAGAAGGGAATACTCTGCACCAAAGAGGAATAGTAAAAAGAAGACCTGTGCAGCACATCCTGCATAGGAGATGTGCCTGGTGTGCCAGAGGGCATTGGCCATGGCTTTGGGGAGAGTGGTGGAGATGCAGCCCAGGTCGAGGAGGGCGAGGTTGAGGAGGAAGAAGTACATGGGGGTGTGCAGGCGGTGGTCGCAGGCTACGGCTGTGCTGATGAGGCCGTTGCCCAGGAGGGCAGCCAGGTAGATGCCCAGCAAGAGCCAGAAGTGCAGGAGCTGCAGCTGTCGCGTGTCTGCCAACGCCAGGAGGAGGAACTTGCTGATGGAGCTGCTGTTGGGCATCGGCGGTTCCTGGGCATGGAGTCCTGTTCAGAGTGCAGAAGATAATGACAAGTCAAGAGCATTCTCAGAGAAACGCCTCCCGTCATGCTGTAAATTTTTTTCCTTCACTTTGGAAAATGTTCATTTAACTCCATAACTTCAGTTTTTTTTCATGAGCTTCCCCTTCCCTTAAGAGTTGAAGCTTAAAGAGTGCATAAGATAATTATGAGTCAAGACCCTCCTCAGAAACAGTCCTCCCGGCATGCTACAAAATTTTTCTTTATCTTTGGAATATGTTCCCTTAACTCCATAGTTTGTGTTCAATTCCATGAGCTTCAACATCCCTTAAGAAGGAGATGATTAAGGAGCTCTTACTTTCCTTTCATTTCATAACCATATCCCAGCTGCTTGAATATTTTTCTCTTTGGATCTGTTTCTATTTCTCATATCTTTACTGCCAACTGCTTTTTGAGCCCCCAAGCCCAGCCTCTGTGCACTAAAATTAGTCTTAGAGAACTCTGCCTGTTTGCAGGATAAGTGCACTATACATGACTGCAGAAAACAACCTTAACTTCAACGGATTATATCCGGTAAGCAAAGAGGGGATGAAAGCTCATTCTCTGTGACCATTTACAAAAAGAGTGAATGAGGAAAGAATAATGTGGGAGTCTCAGAGATGTGTTCAAAGTTGACCACCCCTTTTAGATTTCTGCCTCCAATCATTTTCCCTTCCCTAAGGATATAACAGAAAAATCCCTACCTTGTCTCTCCTCTTGCAATGTGCTCTTGGAAACACTCTGTGGTGCAGTGTAGCTGTGAGCCCCCTGCCCCAGGCAGCAGCTGTGGCAGCAGAAGGCCCCTGCCCTGCCCTGCCGGGGGGCTCCTTCCCCCCACACGTCTCCCCGCAGCGCCCTGGGCAGCTCCCCGGGCAGGCTGAGTGCTGAGCCTGGCAGGCGGCAGAGTCCCTGCCCCGGCACACAGCCCCTGGGGCACAGCAGGGACCCTGCTCTGCTCCACAGCCCTGGGCACCCGGCTGCACCCAAACGGCACAGCCTGCAGCCGTCCTGGGACACGCAGCCCTCAGGGCTGTGTTCTGACAATGAAGCACCGAAGCCCTCATCTGGAGCAGAAGTCTTTTTCCAGAGTAAGGAAACATGAAGTACCTTCAGCGAGATCTGCTAGGGATATCCCTGATTCAGTGATCCCTCCTGGAAAAACAGCTTCATTGCCTACTGCAAGAGACTTACCCTGTCAAGCGCGGTGAGCAATGCTCCTCCAGTGAGCTCACATCCTACTCACACTGTACACATCCTGTAATCTCTTTCTCTTTTCTCTTCTATCTTCATGTCACCTGCAGATCATGCCTCTAGCCCTGCTGTGCTGTACAGAAGTGCTCCTCCTGTGCACAGCTGTCTCTCCACAGCGCTGCCCTCTTGTATGAGCTCCCTGTGTCCCAGGAGCCCGGCCCAGCTCAGCTTCAGAGGAGGTGATTTCCTTCTCCCCATCTCTCTGGAGATGTCCATGGGTCTCCATGGCTGACTGCTTCTGAAAGGCAGCAGGGTCATCACTGAATCATAGATTCACAAAATCATGGAAAGGATTAGGTTGGAGGGGACTTTAAAGATCACCTTCTTGCTAATCCCCTGCCATGGGCAGTGTTGCCAACAATCACATCAAGTGGCCCAGCATTCCATCCAACCTGGCCTTGGATGCCTGCACAGATGGAGCATCCACAACCTCTCTGAGCAACCTGTTTGAGAGGCTCTCCACCCTCAGAGTAAAAAGATTTTCCTAACTTCTAACCCAAATCTCCCATCTGTTTGTTTAATGCCCTTCCCCCTTGTCCTGTCAATATCAGACCATGTAAAATGTCAGTCCCCCTCTGTCATATTCTGGAAGGCTGCAAGGGGGTCTCCCCAGAGTCTTCTCTTATAGAAGCTTCAGAAATCCAGCTCCGTCAGACTTTCTCCATAGGAGAGGTGCTCCAGCCCTTTGCTCATCTTTGTAGCCCTCATCTGGACCTGCTCACACAGTTCCACATCCCTCCTGTATTGGGGTCCCAGGCTCAGACACAGTCCTCCAGGTGGGGCCTCATGAGGGCAGGGCAGAGGGTGGACAGTCTCCTCCCTATCCCTGCTGCCACCCCTCTGTTGATGCAGCCCAGGATACAGGTGGCTTTCTGGGCTTCAAGCGCACACTGCTTCCTCATGTCCAGCTTTTCATCCATCATTGCAGAACACACTTTGAATTCACTTCAATTAGTCACCAACTGTCCATTGGATGGAGGCTGATTCCAGAAGCAAGGTTGGTCCTATCAGAGCATGTTTGCTTAGTAGAGGTGTAAACGCATCATCTGGAAACCTCTGCCCATGGCCCTTAAAAAAAGGAAACCCTGGGCTTAAAATGGGATTTAGCTCCACATGGACCCATGGGAGGTGGGAGTCCTCTTTGTTTGGTTCCAATGTGTGCAATAAATTGTCTACACATGAATCCCTCTTATGAGTCCTTGGTCTTTATTCAGTGGGTGTGGAACAATTGCTCACCCAGAGGCACTCACTGGTGACCAAAGTGCCTGGGGAGGTCCACACAGGACCATGGGAGCCCGGAGTCCTCTTAGTTGAGTTCAGTTGCATAGAGTGAGGTTCCTGTGTGTGAGCTCTCATCTGAATCCCTGCTCTTTGTTCAGCATTGACTCAGTTGCTCACACACATGCTCAGTGAAGATGAGGGTGCCTGGGGTGGTCCTTCCAGTGTGTGAGTGCCTGCTAGATGCGGTGGAAGATCTCTGAGATAGACACTTTCTTCCTGAGCATCAGCTGGAGGCCAGAATGGAGTTATTCTTGACCATCCTAAATGTCATCAGATCTCTGAGTAACGGGCACCTGAGAGTGTCCCCATGGAGCATGCAGAGTTATTCTGCTGACCAGATGGATGAGCTCACCAGAAGAAGAGTCAGATATTTCCCTATTCCCCATCTATTGCATATTCCAGAGCTTAAGGCATTACAAAGCTGTGACACACCTACATTCTCTCACTGATGACACCTTCCTTTGTTCTGGGCTCTCCTTTGCATGGCAGTTCCCTGAGGTCTCCAGCACACCTCAGCCAGATGGCAAATGCAGCTCAGGACCTTCAGGAAAGCCATGCCATGGTAGTGTCAGTGCTTGCTGGACAACTGTGAGCCCCACAATGGGCCTAATATCTGTGTGCCACCTTCTGAATACCAGTACCGTGCTGTAGATGCACGGCCCAACCAAGCTAAATCAAATAATGTTTCTGGAATGGGACTCTTTCTGAAGTGTCTTTACACTAAGGAGAAGACCACAAACATTAACTCAGCGAGCTCAAAATCTCTGTGCATTTGCAGGCCCAGAGTCTTATTTGGCTCACAGAGACATGGTGGCATGGTTCCCACCTCTGAGCTGTAGCAAAGGGGGGTGCAGACTCTTTCTGCTGGATGGTCAAGGAAGTCGAGGATAGGCTGCTGCCCTCTGTGAGAGTGCACTGAGCTCTGCCTGGGGGTGGCAGAGGAACCAACTGAGAACTGATGGAAATGGCTTAAAGAGGAGACTGGCAGCATCTGTTCCCTGCTTCCTAAACAGGAAGAGCAAGAGGAAGGGGACAGGGGTGTGTCTGAGTTACAGCTGGGATGGAACTGTTTTCTTCACTGTCTCGTGTGATGCAATGTTTTGGTTCTAGGAGAAAAACAACATTGTTAACACTCCGATGTTTATATCTGCTGCTAAGCACTGTTGTACAGAGCCAGGACCATTGTTAGTGGAGGGCCCAAGGAGCTGGGAGAAGACAGAATGAGGACAGCTGACTGAAAGTGGCCAAAGGGACATTCTGTACCATCTGACAGCAAGCAGAAGGAGTACTGAAAGTGGTGGGAGTTCGTCTCTCTCTATTTTGCTGCCCAGGGGCCAGCTGGGCATTGGTTAGAGGGTGGTGAGCAAGTGCTTGTGCATCACTTGTTATGTACTGTCACATATACATGTATATATAGTCATAAATATTACCCTTTTCCTTTGATCTCTATCAGGAAATAGGTTTATTTCAACCCACGAACTGTACTTTGTTTTTTTTCCCATTTCTCGTCCCCAACGCACTGGGAAGGGGGCAGTGCACAAAGCACTGTGTGGTGCTGAGCCACCAGTCGGGTTAAAGATCCACAGTCATTTGGGTGCCCAATATGGGGCTCCTAGTGTGGAAATAACAGCAGATCTGTCCAGAGCAAGTTAACACAGGGCCTTGTGGTAGTTGAATAATTGCTGGCCATGATACTGATTGTTTCCCTAGTTATGGAGCTCACTGAGTCCTCTCACAAAACTGCATTGCACATCTCCTTGCTTGCTGCTTGTTTTCCCCTGCTGCACTGTTTGTCAACTCTGGGGACTGGATTAGGGGTTGTATTTTGCTGTGCTGTTTGGCCATGGCTTATATCAAGATAAAACTGGCAGCTGACTAACGAAAGTTCTGTGTGTGTTGCAGTCTGCAGCCATCTTTGGGTTTTGGAAGTCATATTGCTGATATGATTACTAATTACACCCTTGGCTTTGTCTCCTCGGAGAGCCCGGCTATGGAGGAGATAAGGGAGGACACTTTCCAGCAGTCCCTCAGCCTCCCTTTCACTTCTCCTTCTTTCCCTAGAGCTTGAGAGCTAGTTACAGCAGCTCCTGAGAACTCTGACTATCCGTGGGATGTTCAAACCAGCGTGCTCCCATTGCTACGTGTTGGTAATGTGTTTCAGGTTATGCTTCAGGTTAAACAACCATTCAAGAAAATCACTGAGAGATCTGCCCCAAGGCCGGAAAGCTCTGTATGGCAGGGGGTGTGGGACGGTCTGGGCAGGAACCTAGAGCAGTGGGCACCCCCAGGAATTTGGAACTTCATCTCCGAGCAACTGCAGGATCCTGAGAAGATGGTAGAATACTTGGGGAAGGTGTGCCGTGGCCGTGCTAATTTCTGCTAAAGAGGCACAAAACACAGCAGCGCACCCGGAGTTCTGCTGTAGAGATAACAGGGCTGTGGTGAGACACACAAGACCTTCAGGTCTGCACAAATGCAAGGACTTGAGAGCAGTGGGGCAGTGTAGAGTGAGCAGGAATGAAAAGAGCGTGTTGTGCTGCTGTCTGTGGCTGTACCTCCCCCAGATTCAGGCAAGGCAGGAAGAGAGACGAGCAAAGGAAAAGTAGTTTTTGCAAGCTTTTTTACTGTCTTTTAACCTACTCAGGGAACCTGGTTCCATATTTGCATGAGCTCTAGGCTGTGAGAAAATAGAAAGTAGATGTGAAAAAGAAGTGGAAAAAAAGCAACATTTTTTTACAGATTACTGTATCACAATTGCACAAACAAAAAAATCAAACATACATAAAATATGAAGAAGCATCAGTGGGAATCATGTGAGGAAGATGGGCACTTTATTGAAGCTGGAATAGTGCACATACTGCAACAGTTTGCTGAGGGCATGCTTGATCTCCTTGTTCCTCATGCTGTAGATAATGGGATTCAGTGTTGGAGGAACCACAGAGTATAGAAGTGCCACTGCCAGATCTAGGAATGGGGAGGATTGGGAGAGGGGTTTCACGTAGGCAAAAAAGCCTGTGCTGACTAACAGGGAGAGCACGGCCAGGTGAGGGAGGCACGTGGAGAAGGCTTTGTGCCGTCTCTGCTCAGAAGGCATCCCCAGCACAGCCCTGAAGATCTGCACATAGGACACAACAATGAAGACAAAACACCCAAATGATAAACAGACAATGAAAAGGAGTAACCCAACTTCCCTGAGGTAGGATTTTGAGCAGGAGAGCTTGAGGATGTGGGGGATTTCACAGAATAACTGATCCACAGCATTGCCCTGGCACAGAGGCAGGGAAAATGTATTGGCAGTTTGCAACACAGCATTGAGAAGCCCAGTGCCCCAGGCAGCTGCTGCCATGGTGGCACAAGCTCTGCTGCCCAGCAGGGTCCTGTAGTGCAGGGGCTTGCAGATGGCAACGTAGCGGTCATAGGACATGATGGTGAGAAGGGAATATTCTGCTGAGATGAAGAAGACAAAGAAAAAGAGCTGTGCAGCACATCCTGCATAGGAGATGTGCCTGGTGTGCCAGAGGGCATTGGCCATGGCTTTGGGGAGAGTGGTGGAGATGCAGCCCAGGTCGAGGAGGGCGAGGTTGAGGAGGAAGAAGTACATGGGGGTGTGCAGGCGGTGGTCGCAGGCTACGGCTGTGCTGATGAGGCCGTTGCCCAGGAGGGCAGCCAGGTAGATGCCCAGCAAGAGCCAGAAGTGCAGGAGCTGCAGCTGCCGCGTGTCTGCCAACGCCAGGAGGAGGAACTCGCTGATGGAGCTGCTGTTGGGCATCTGCAGTTCCTGGGCATGGACTCCTGTTCAGAATGAAGAAGATAATGACAATTTTACATCATTTTCAGAGACAGTCCTCCTGCTACACTCAGAAAGTCGATTTAACTCCATAACATGAGTTCATTTTCATGAGCTTCAGCGTCATGTAAGAAGTAAAAGCTTAAAGAGCTTTTCTTTCCTAATCATTACTTTCCTAATCATTTCCTAATCATTTCCTAATCATATCCCAGCCTCTTGGATATTTTCCTCCAAGGAGCTGTTTCTACATATCTTATCTTTACCCCAACTTCTCTAAGAGCCCCTAACCTGAACTTCTATGCACTAAAATTTCTGTTAGAGAAAATGCCTATTAAGAGGCGAAGTGCATAATTCATGTTTGCAGGGAATTACGACAATTTCAGCTGGTGCTGTCCTTTGGGAGAGGAGAGGCTGAAAGCACTTTAGGAGGTTGTTCGTATAACAGCACACTGAGAAAGGTACAATTGAGAATTCTCTATTGATTAAAGTAAGATTCAGGAGTCTCAGAGATGTGTTCAAAGTTGACAGGTCCTCTTAGATTTCAGCCTCCCATCCTTTTCCCTTCCCTAAGGATATAAAAGAAAAATCCCTCCCGTGTTCCTCCTCTTGCAAAGTGCTCTTGGAAACATTTTCGTTTGCAGCATATCTGTGATCCCCCTGCCCTGCCGGGGGGCTCCTTCCCCCCACACATCTCCCCGCAGCGCCCTGGGCAGCTCCCCGGGCAGGCTGAGTGCTGAGCCTGGCAGGCGGCACAGTCCCTGCCCCGGCACACAGCCCCTGGGGCACAGCAGGGACCCTGCTCTGCACCACAGCCCTGGGAACCCGGCTGCACCCCTGGCTGCACAGCCTGCAGCCGTCCTGGGGCACGCAGCTGTCAGGGCTGTGCTCTGTCACTGCAGCACAGAAGCCCTCAGCTGGAGCAGTTCCTTCTCCATGATTAGCAAAAATGGTATGTCTTCTGGCCGATCTCCTATGGGTTGTCTCAAATTTTGTGATTGCCCATTAAAAGCAGCTGCATTGTCTGCAGCAAGACTTACCTTGCCAAGAGCTGTGAGCAGTCCTCCTGCAGTGAGCTCATAGGCTGTTCACACCCCATACATCCTGTAATCTCTCTGTCCTTTCTCTTCTATCTTCATGTCATCTGCAGAACATTCCCCCAGCCCTGCTGTTCTGTGCAGAAGAGCTGCTCCTGGGCACAGCTGTCTCTCTGCAGCACTGCCCACTTGTAGGTGTTCCCTGTATCCCAGGAGCCCAGCCCAGATCAGCAGCAGAGTATGTCATTTTCATCCTCTCGTCTCATCTCCCCTGAGATGTCCCTGGGTCTCCATGGCCGACAGCTCCTGAAAGACAACAGCATCATGTCTATGCTTTGATATCTGCTGAATTAACCACCAAATATCCAGCGGACAGTCAGCAATTCCAGACATATGGTTAGTCTTACCAGAGAGTGTTTGCTGTCACAAAAAAGGCACATGGAGAAGGACAGGGAGGGGTGGACTTCCCCTGTGCATGGCAGTAGCCCATGCAGCTGCAAATGCAGCACAGGGCCATCAGGAAGGCCATGCCCTACGAGTGCCTGTGCTTCTTGGACAACCTTGAGCCCCACAATGGAACTAATGCCTTTATGCCACCATCTGAACACAAAAAGCAAAGATGGGCTATCCTGCCAGTCAGTCTTAGTTCAATGACGCTTTCCAATTAGGTTGTTTTCTTATGTGTTCTTACACTATTAGAACAGCAGCACATGCAGAGCTAGAAATGTTTGTACAGTTGCAGGCCTGAGGTCTTGTTTGGACCACGGGGACAGGGTTTAATGGCTTCCACAACAGAACTGCAGCACAAGGGGGATACAGAGTCTTTACGATGGATGGGCGAGGAGACAAGGAAGGGCGACTGCCCTCTGTGAAAGTGCACTGAGCTATGCCTGGGGATGGCAGAGCAGCCAGGTCAGAGTGAATGGAAATGGCCAACAGAGGAGACCAACAGTCTCCATTCCTGGCTTCCTGATCAGTAAGAGCATGTGGAAGATGTTCTCCACAGACAGATGGGAACGGTAGACCTGGTCAAGCCCAAACATACAGGGAGCGGACTAGAAGAGGTCACCTGGCAGCAATGCAGAGACTTCGTCCAGTGTACCTGCTGAGATGAGCTTAGGAAAGTTAGAGATCAACTGCAATTGAATGTGTCCAGGCATATCACTGACGAGAATGGCTTGTAGAAATATGTAAGCTACAAAAGGAAGGCTAGGGAGAATGTGGGCCCAGAGTAGAATGGGACAGGGAACCTGGTGAGACAGGACATGGAAAAGACTCTGATACTCCTTTCCTTCCTGCCCTTGCTGTTAATTAGTTGGCCTGGGCTTCTTGGAATCCTAGGTGCCAGAGACAGGTGGGAAATGTCGGTTCAATGCACATGTGCCCTGAGTGAAAGAGGAGGTGATCAGGGAATACCTAAAAAAAGGGATTTCAACTTGGAAGAAAGTGACAGGAATCGCAGAATCCTTGAATGAGTTGGGTTGGAAGGACCTTAAAGAGCATCTAATTCCAACTCCCTTGCTGTGGGCAGGGCTGTCACACAGTAGATCTGGATGCCTGGGGCCCGTGACATCTTGAACATCTCCAGGGATGGGGCAGCCACAACTTCTCTGGGCTACCTGTTCCACACCCGTCCTGCACCTCACATCATGATCTACAAAATGTAAGGAATGCCTTCCCAAGATCAAATGTAAATCTCTCTTTTAGCTTATTACCATTCATGCTTTACCTACTATTCAGAAATGATGTAAAGAGTCACTCTCCTCCTTTTTCATATGAAGAAACCATGTCTGGAAGGTGGAGGGAAGGCATTATCCAGAGTGGTGCCTCCAGGAGAAGAAAGATGTCAGCAAACGGGAGTGGATTTTGAAAAGTTCACACAACCTTATTTGGTTTGGAGCACTTCCATGTGAGGAGAGACAAACAGAGGTTTTCTTTTTGAAGCAGCAAGTCTGGAAGATGTTTATGTCAACAAAATTGAAACACAGAATTGAAGAAAAAGATAGAAATCAATGTAAATGTGTTAACACACTACTCAAATTCTGATATTCTCAGATGTCCGCTTTCTTTTTTAAACTGAAAGCAGTGGTCTTTGATGGGATTTTGTGTCTACTTTTTTTTTTTTTTTTTTCCTTGAAAAATGAAAGTCTTTTCCAGAAATGTGTTTGCAGGACAACGCAACTGCTGCTCTACCCTGCTGCGTATTTCATGTCTCTCATCCTCCAGAGGTCTCCAGCTCTCCTTAATACGTGACCATGCTGAAGGGCATGTTTTCAGCAGGCCATCTGGACACATGCTCTTCCCACCCCGTTCCAGACTTCCCCATCCCTTGTTCTTTGTTCACTCAGATACCTCCCAACTATCTGGCTGATCTGTGACCTTCAGGAACATTACGGGAACCTGCTCCATCTCTCCAAAGTCTGACGGACTCTCTTGTCAACTCATTCACTGTGATTATATCTATCCCTTCCTATCTCTGTCTAACTCATTTCTTCTACAGATATTCTGGGTGAAAGACAAAGCTCAGTAGATGCAGCTTGGACAAGGCATGCAGCTGATCACTGTGTTTTACTGTTCATTCAATTGCATCACATTTCCTTCTGTTTGTTGGCAAAAAAAAGAGAGAACTCTTTCATTGCCCACGTGCAGCTGGTTCTCGGAGGAAAGCCAGTGGTGGTTGGTGCAAAGGAGGTTTAACAGTGAGCAGGTGACTCCAGAGGAGAAGAGTGATGTGGGGGAAAGTAATGCCAGTCCCATGGGGCCAATGGGAGTAGAAATGGAGTGGGGAAGTTGAGGAGGATGTTTCTCCACAAAGTGACAGAGCAAAGCTCATTAGGGGACATCCTGGATCAGTATCAACTGCCAAGTGCTGCTTTAACTTCTTGTTTAAACACAACCATAAATAAATAAATAAATAAATAAATATGGAGACTTCTTAAATGCCCATCTGACTCTTGCTCTTTAAGCTTTCTCCAGATACCTCTCCAGTTAGCTGTACAAGTTCTGAACACCTGAAGAAGACGACAGGAAGGCACAAGGCACATGAGGGCTCCTTAGGTTTCAATGGGCCTCAGGTGGCCTTCGCTGCTCAGTCCATCAACCTCCAGGGCAGAGAGAAGATGGCATGAAGTGCTCAAGAAGACCAAGTCAGAAGGAACAGAGAAGTTTCTTGGAGTATTAATGGGCCCCACTGAGGGCCACTAACAAGCAAGCTTCCCCAGGGACTTGTTAGAGCAGATAATTGGCAGCCATGCTGACAGGCAGGCAAAGGCTCTGGGATGGTGGCTGTGATGCTAAGAAAAACCTCCTTTGTGTTATGAAGCAGAAAGGCCAAGCCCTGATCCCCAGACCCTTGGCAGGGAGATCCTGTCCCTCCTGCTGGCTCAGGGCCCTTCCTGGGGCAGTGAGATGGGCGTTGGTGTGAGTCAAATGAAAGACAAGGGGACAGCATCTCCCAGGCTCTGCATGGGGCGCAAGGATGCCATGAGGCCCAAGTCCCATGTGGGCAGTGTATCTCATCCCAGGCTGTGGGATGTGAGAAGGGCCCAGTCTGAACAAATAGTCAGTGACAATAAAACTTGGAACTTCAGATCTCTGAGGCCTAGCTGTTTTTCACGCTCCATTTCCTCACTGGGAGTGTTTGGTTCTGGCGATGCCATGTCTGATGCTCACCCACATGCAGAGCTCCTGACTGACTGCAACACCACTGCGCTCGTATCAGCTGTGATATAATGCAGTGGTGCTGAACTCACTGAGATTTTCTCCCCTTAATTCACAGCGCTGTGACTCTGACATCACTGTAATCCTGACCACTGCCACAACTCAGTAATTCTGACATCACTGCTCACTACACCACCGAGACACCACAACGACTCAGGTGTCAGTAAGCTCCTATCCACTGCCACAGCACAGTGACTCCAACATCATCATGCTTGTACCCACTATCATAGAATCCTAGAATATCCTGTGCTGGAAAGGACACACAAGGATTATCAAGTCCAACTTCTGGCTCCACACAACTACCCAAATAGCAGACCATATCAGTGAGAGTGTTGTCTGAATGCTTCTTGAACTCCTGCAATCTTGGTGCTGTAACTCCTTTCCTTGGGGTCCTCGTCCAGTGCTCTCCTTTGGACACACTCCCATAGTTTTATGTCCTTTATGTTCTGTGATGCCCAGAAGTGCACCCAGTGCTCCAGGTGAGGCTGCGGCAGTGCAGAGCAGGACAATGACCTTTGCACAACCAGGACCCCCAAATCCCTGATAGCAAGACAGTGTCCCATCCGCAGTCAGTGTGTATGTCTAGGGTTGACCCTCCCCAGGTGTGGAATCAGTCCCTTGTTCTGGTTATACTTCATGTGGTTGCTGCATGCCCAGTTCTCTAACTTGTCCACATCTCTCTGCAAGTCCTCTCCACCCTTAGTGGAGGCAACAGCACCTCCCATTTTGGTATCTTCAAAATGAGGTGTCGTCAGTGAAATAATGTAGACGTGCCATAGCTTTGTAATGCCTTGAACTCCAGAGTATGGAACAGATGGAGAAGTGAGGAAGATCTGACTCTTCTGTTGTGAGCTCATCCATTTGATCAAAGGAGTAACGCTACGTGCTCCATGGGGACAGGTGCAAAAGGCACACTGGGTGCCCTGAGCACAGGGCTGTGGTGGCATTTAGGATGGCCAAGAATTCCTCCCTTCTGGCCCTCAGCTGATGCTCAGGAAGGAGGTGTCTATCTCAGAGATTTTCCACCACACTTTACAAGCACCAGCACACAACTAGGATCAGCCCAGGCACCTTGGGCATCACTGAGTGTGTCTGTGTGAGCAACACAGTTCCTGTTCAATAAAGACCAAGCATTCAGATGAGGGGCTCACACATAGACACCTCACTGTGCACATCTGACCTCAGCTAAGAACACTCCCGACTCCCATGGACCTGTGGGGAACTGATTCCATTTCAGCCCCAGGGTTTCCATCAGGTGATGAGATGCTGAACCCTACGGTTGGGATGAGATGGTCAGATAGTAATAGGACAAAGGGAAATGGCTTTAAATTAGAGGGGGGAGATTTTGGTTTCACGTTAGGAACACATTTTGTACTCAAAGGAAGTGGAACAGGTTGCCCAAAGATATTCTGTGTGCCCCATCCCTGGAGGCGTTATGGTCAGGATGGATGGGATCCTGGGCAGCCTGATCTTTGGTGGGCAGTCCTGCCTGTGGCTGAGGGCATGGAACTAGGTGCCCTTTAACGTCCCCTACAACCTCAGCCATTCTATGATTCTGTAATGTTATGCCTGCACTGCCTCAGCCCTACCACTGCCCAGAACAGGGGAACTCAACCCCTCCCCATCCTTCTCTGTCTGTCTATCTGTCTTTCTTCCAATGCATCATGAGCAGAGGTTTCCAGATTTGGTATTTGCTTCTTTTGTGGTCAAATTTCATTTAGTAGGAGCATCCATGCTTCTGACATCCAGGGAACTTGCTTATTAATGGAGCTGACTTCAAAGTATGTTCTGCAGTGATGACCGTGCTGCCTTGCAGGAGCTGTCAGCTCAGAAGGGCCGTGGATATCTCCAGGGAGAGATCTGGGAAGAAGGAAATCACCGCCTCTGCTGCTGATCTGGGCCGGGCTCCTGAGACACAGGGAGCTCATACAAGAGGGCAGTGCTGCACAGAGACAGCTGTGCCCAGGAGCAGCTCCTGAGCACCACACAGCAGGGCTGGGGCCATGACCATCCGGAGATGGGGAGGAGAGAAGGAAGAGAGCTTACAGGCTGTGTGGCACAATAGCAGGCTGAGAGCCACTGAAGGTGCATTTCTCACTATCCTTGACAAGGTAAGTGTTTTGCTCCAGGCAAATGCTCTGATTTTCCTGGAGAGATCACTAACTCTTGGACATCCCATTGGATATCTGGCTGAAGGTGCTCCATGTTTCTTTACTGTGGAGAAAGACCTGCTCCAGCTGAGGGCTTCTGAGCTGCAGTGTCAGAGCACAGCCCTGAGGGCTGCGTGTCCCAGGACGGCTGCAGGCTGTGCAGCCGGGGGTGCAGCCGGGTGCCCAGGGCTGTGGTGCAGAGCAGGGTCCCTGCTGTGCCCCAGGGGCTGTGTGCCGGGGCAGGGACTGTGCCGCCTGCCAGGCTCAGCACTCAGCCTGCCCGGGGAGCTGCCCAGGGCGCTGCGGGGAGACATGGGGGGAAGGAGCCCCCCGGCAGGGCAGGGCAGGGGCCTTCTGCTGCCACAGTTGCTGCCTGGGGCAGGGGGATCGCAGCTACGCTGCACCCCAGAATGTTTCCAAGGGCACTTGCAAGAGGTGAGAAAAGGCAGGGATTTTCCCTTCCCAACTCATTGGAAAAAGGAGAGGAGGCAGAATTCTAAAAGTTTTGAAGGCATCTCTGAGACTCCTGAATTGCACTTTTTTCCATTACTTGTTTTGTGAACAGTCACGCAGAATGTGCTTTCAGCCTCTTTTTTCTGAAAGGATGGAACCAGCTGAAATCATCATTGCTTCTGCAGACATGAATTATGCACTTATCCTGCAAACAGGCAGCTTTCTCTAACAGAAATTGAAGGGCCCGGAATTTGCCCCTGGGGGCTTTACAATTAGTGGGGTTAAATGTATGAGATATGGAAACAGATGATAACAACCTGGAAGATGGGATAAGATTAGAAAATGGGAGGAAGGTTAAATCTCCATAAGCTTATTCTGCTTATGGAATGCTGACCTTCATGAACTTAAATTCAAGTTATGCAGCTAAATGAACATTTTCCTAGGAGAAAGAATAACTTTTAGAGTATAGCAGGAGGAGTGACTCTGAGAATGGTCTTGACTTGTCACTATCTTCTGCACTCTGAACAGGACTCCATGCCCAGGAACTGCAGATGCCCAACAGCAGCTCCATCAGCGAGTTCCTCCTCCTGGCGTTGGCAGACACGCGGCAGCTGCAGCTCCTGCACTTCTGGCTCTTGCTGGGCATCTACCTGGCTGCCCTCCTGGGCAACAGCCTCATCAGCACAGCCGTAGCCTGCGACCACCGCCTGCACACCCCCATGTACTTCTTCCTCCTCAACCTCGCCCTCCTCGACCTGGCCTGCATCTCCACCACTCTCCCCAAAGCCATGGCCAATGCCCTCTGGCACACCAGGGACATCTCCTACGCAGGATGTGCTGCACAGGTCTTTTTCTTTTTCTTCTTCCTGTCAGCAGAATATTCCCTTCTCACTGTGATGTCCTATGACCGGTACATGGCCATCTGCAAGCCCTTACACTACGGGACCCTGCTGGGCAGCAGAGCTTGTGCCACCATGGCAGCAGCTGCCTGGGGCACTGGGGTCCTTAATTCTCTGCTGCACACTGCGAGTACATTCTCACTGCCTCTGTGCCAAGGCAATGCTGTGGATCAGTTCTTCTGTGAAATTCCCCACATCCTCAAGCTCTCCTGCTCAGATGCCTACCTCAGAGAAATTGGGCTTCTTGTGGTCACTGCTTCTTTAGTATCTGGGTGTTTTGTTTTCATTCTTTCCTCCTATGTGCAGATCTTTAGGGCTGTGCTGAGGATGCCCTCTGAGCAGGGACGGCACAAAGCCTTCTCCACGTGCCTCTCTCACCTGGTTGTGGTCTTCCTATTTGTCAACACTGCCTCAGTTGCCTACTTGAAGCCCCCCTCCGTCTCCTCCCCATCCCTGGATCTGGTGGTTTCATTTCTGTACTCATTGGTGCCTCCAACACTGAACCCTCTCATCTACAGCCTGAGAAACAAGGAGCTCATGTGTTTAGTTAGGAAAGTCATTTCACGAATGTTTCTGTACTGTGATAAGTCGGCTCTCTGCTTCCAGAATTATTAGTTTCTCTTCCTTATACTGTTCTCTGTGACAAATGACTGTTTTCATCCGAGTTCAACTGAGGAATGATTCTGGTTTGTTTCTATTTCCAGTTGTGTAAATATGTGTCTAAATGTAGATCACTGCTAACTTAGCATCTGCTTAATAAAACCCGATATCCATAATGCACTGCCTGAAGTTTGCCTGAAGGTTGTGGAGAGTCCTTGAAGAGGGGAATTCAGAGCTGAGCAATCACCAAATGCATGAATTTTAACAAGAGCAAGTGCTAGATTCTGAACCTGGGATGGGACAGCCCTGTCCGTGTGTACAGACTGGGGGACGTAGGGCTGGGTTGCGTCTCTGGGAAAAGGATCTGGGTGTCCTGGTCCATGTGGAGCTGAGCATGAGCCAGCAGTTTGCCCTGACAGCCAAAAGAGCCAATTGTCCCCTGGGGTGCATCAGGGCCAGCACTGATGGCCTCTGGGTGAGGGAAGGGATTGTCCCAATCTGCTCTGTGCTGGTGCAGCCTCTCCTCAAATATTGGGTGAAGTTTGGGTGCCACAGTTTCAGAGGGACATCAAACTTCAGGCACGGCAGTGGGGCAGGTGACAGTCCTGGTGCTGTCCTTGAGGATCCCCACACCCAGAAGTGAAGGGAAAAAAGCAGCCGCAGCAGCAGTGCTTGTTGGTGGAGGGGTTCAGCACAGGGGAAGGGGCTGGGATAATGCTCAGACCCTGTCATGGTTATCTCTAGATCTACCTGTGTCCATGACAGGGGGACAGCAGGCCCACAGGTCCACTGGCCCAAAATATGGGGAGAGGAATAGGGCGGAGGAACAAAGAGGGAAACAAACAGACAAACAAAAAGCAAGTACAAACAGCAGCAACAGTCTGTGGAGGAAAACTAATTTGCTAATAGTAGAAATACAAGTTAATTGAGATCGACGCTAATAAATCAAATAAATGAAAGAGTTTCTGAAAACGGAGGTTCTTCCTCTGATCTGCCAGGGAGCAAACAGAGAAAGTCTCATGACTTACAGTCAGTTTCATCTTTCCCTCTGATTGGAAAATGGGAACAGAACAGCAGAGTTTTCTGGGAGCTGCAGCACATTTCTTCTCTTCTGAGACTCCCAGTGCACTCCATGATGTGATGGTGTGGAATAATGATAACAAAAGTCATAAACCAGCACAACACCACACCGCTTGGTGTCATCCGCATACTTGATGTAAGTGCACTCCATCTCACTCTCAGTGTTACTGATGAAGGTATTAAAGAGTATCGATCCCAGCACTGACCCATGATCACCATCCAGACATTGAGCCATTGACCATCACTCTGTGGTTTCAGCCCTGCAGTCAGTTCTTCATCCAGCAAACAGTCCACCCATCAAATCCATACCTTTCCAATTTGGAGAGAAGGATGTTATGAGGTACCATGTCAAAGGCCTTACTGAAGTCCATATAGATAACATCAGTGGCTCCGCCTTTGTTTATTGATGCGGTGACACCACCATAGAAAGCCACTAGGTTGGTCAAGCAGGACTTGAACCACTGGTTGAATGTGATTTGATGAATTTCATTTTAAAAGCTTACTTTTTTCTGACCAGATTGTGGGCCCAAAGGAGGAGTATGTGTACATATGTTGCTGCGAGGTCACTTGTGCAAGCAGAACTCACCAACTTGTAGGAAGCATGTGGCTGAGGTGATGTTTGAGAGGTTATTTCTGCCTCTGGAGGTGGCAGATCAGCAGCAGGAACATGGCTGGCAAAGGGCCTCGGAACACATTCTTTCTGTAGTAGCCAGTAGGACAGCCTTGAATTCAGTCATGTCCCTCCTGTTGTCACGTTGCGTACTCACACAGAAGAGCCATCACAATCCCTCACACAAACCTCCGCCTTCCTCTATGGGGCCTACCAGGTGCTTAGGCAGGGAGGATCCCACTGTCAACATGTCAACCTGGCACTTTCTCTCACCCTCACAGTGACACGGCAGATGTGATCCTGCATGCACAGATCCCAGCCAGAAGTCAAGGGCTGACCAACAGCTGCTTCAGGCAGAAGTGAGCACACCATTCCTTCCTGTGACACATTCCTGCTGCTGGCCTATCAACTCCACAGACAGAAGGGATCTCACTACCACCTTCACATGCCACCTGCAGACCCATGAGGTCCTGTGGTAGAGCTGAGCTCATCGCAGCATTCCGACCCACCTCCTCCTTATGGCCTCAAGCTGATCAGTCACACGTCACCTCCTGTACATACATCACCTCACATTCATCACTGCATTAAATGCATTTGCTCAAAGACTCCACGATTCCTGCTCTGCCCTGAACAGCCAAGTACCCAAAGTTTACGACTGGGGGGGGTGAATGAATGTGAGGAGGGCAGAGCACAGGAACAGCGTCTGTGGTTGTTGGGTGTTCAGGATAGGGATTAAGGGTCAAAACTCACCTTTCGGGGCAGAGATGAAGCAAAGATTTAGTGAGAGGTCTTGGTGTTCTGCTAAGGTTTTCAGGCCAGTGTAAGGGTATGGGCAAGGATTATGGAACAGTGTTTTGCTTTGGAATACTGTGAGGGCTAGCGTTAAATATAACACTTTAATGCTAGCAATTAAAGCTTGATTTTAGCATGAGTGGGAGAGTAACTCTGGGAATCTGTGCAGTCCATTGCTTGGGAACGCACCTGTCAGCAACTTTTAAAGAAGCCCTGAGCCTTCAGGCACTGCCATGAGGAGATATCTGTTAACGATAGACTTGCTGTGGTGGAAACGACCTGCATGACAGAAGTGCCCACTGCGTGTCCTTGCTTGTGTTTGCAGCCACACGGCAGCACTGCCACCAAGCCACAGGAGCTGCAAGGCTAAGGGGCTATCAGATTGAGGTTCAGCTCAGCACACCACAACCACACCACTGAATTCCATCTCTCAGTGCAACTCTGAGCCTTTTCTTGGAAAGCTTCTGTCTCACCTCTGTCGGCTGTTCCATTCCTGAGACAGAAGTGGCACCTCACTCAGGAAGGGGAAGGACACAAAGCTCTTGCAGGGGAAGCTGCACCGCCTGCCTAGCAGCTCTGCGCTGCCCCAGAGTTGCATTTCCTACCTACAAATTCATGCTCCAGAATGCCTCCTGAGAGTCCTGAGGGACTTTTCCTGGGCTCTCATGCGTACTTCAGCTACCCCAGGGGATGCTGGAGGCAGTGCCCACCTCTGTGTGGCAAATGGAAAGAAGCACAGAAGTAGGCTTCCAGGATATGTTTTAGCCACTGAGATGAGAACTCACATCCAAGAAGTTTTCCTATGCAGGGTCTCACAGGGAATGAGGAAGAGGGGATCTGACAACCAACGCGCAAAGCAGGTGCTGCTGCTGGCCTGCCAGAGGCACTGACACTGAAAGCACAGACCCCAGCCAGGAGCCGAGGGATGACCCGTCAGCTATTGCAGGCTGAAGTCACCGCACAGATTGACTAACAGCCATATACTTTCGGCTGGATTGTGGGTTTCTGAGAGCAAATGACCCTGGCAGCTCCAGAAATGTCTCACAAGAAGAATGGCAGACAAAATCATTGCATGTCCTTTGTTCTGTTAAGATTCACAGAGCCTGGCTCCTCGTACAGCATCCTGGGCTCCACTGCAAAGGCACTAACTGAGAAGTAATTGATGTGGGTAATGACAGTTCGGTGAAAAACATTAGAACACAATAGAGATATATAATAAAACTTTTAATATATTGCTCTTATAAAATAAATAAGTAAATACATGCAAATTAGGGCTGAGTGTTTCTCTAAAAATCTGCATTACAAGTCATGAATAGATAAAGATGGGAAGTTCATTGCTTTCAAAATACAACTGGTCATCAGTTTCCACAGAGCATCCTTGAGCTCCTGGTTCCTCATGCTGTAGATAATAGGGTTCACTGCTGAAGGCACCACTGAGTACAGAACTGACACCACCAGGTTCAGGGATGGGGAGGAAATAGAGGAGGGCTTCAGGTAGGCAAAAAAGGCAGAGCTGACGAGAAGGGAGAGCACGGCCAGGTGAGGGAGGCACATGGAGAAGGCTTTGTGCCGTCCCTGCTCAGAGGGCATCCTCAGCACGGCCCTGAAAATCTGCACATAGGACACAACAATGAAGACAAAACACCCAAGCTCCAGAAGGACACTAACCACAATAAGTCCAACTTCCCTGAGGTAGTTGGATTCTGAGCAGGAGAGCTTGAGGATGTGGGGGATTTCACAGAAGAACTGATCCACAGCATTGCCGTGGCACAGAGGCAGGGAAAATGTATTGGCAGTGTGCATAACAGCATGGAGAAGCCCACTGCCCCAGGCAGCTGCTGCCATGGTGGCACAAGCTCTGCTGCCCAGCAGGGTCCCGTAGTGTAAGGGCTTGCAGATGGCCATGTACCGGTCATAGGACATCACAGTGAGAAGGGAATATTCTGCTGACAGGAAGAAGAAAAAGAAAAAGACCTGTGCAGCACATCCTGCGTAGGAGATGGCCCTGGTGCGCCAGAGGGCATTGGCCATGGCTTTGGGGAGAGTGGTGGAGATGCAGCCCAGGTCGAGGAGGGCGAGGTTGAGGAGGAAGAAGTACATGGGGGTGTGCAGGCGGTGGTCGCAGGCTACGGCTGTGCTGATGAGGCCGTTGCCCAGGAGGGCAGCCAGGTAGATGCCCAGCAAGAGCCAGAAGTGCAGGAGCTGCAGCTGCCGCGTGTCTGCCAACGCCAGGAGGAGGAACTCGCTGATGGAGCTGCTGTTGGGCATCTGCAGTTCCTGGGCATGGAGTCCTGTTCAGAGTGCAGAAGATAATGGCAATTTTAGATCATTCTCAGAGACACTCCTCCTGCTACACTAGGAAAGTCCATTTAACTCCATATAATGAGTTTATTTTCATGAGCTTCAGTGCCATGGAAGAAATAGAAGCTTAAAGAGCTTTTACTTTCCTAATCATTACGTTCTTAATCATTTGCTAATGCTATCCCAACATCCTGGATATTTTCCTCTTAGTAGCTGTTTCCACGTTTCCTATCTTTACCTGAACTGCTCTAAGAGCCCCTAACCCCAACTTCTATGCAGTAAAATTTCTGTTAGAGAAATCTGCCTTTTAAGAGGCAAAGTGCATAATTCATATCTGTAGGGAATTACGATAGTTTCAGCTGGTGCTGTCATTTGGGAGAGGTGATTCTGAAAGCTCATGAGGAGTTTGTGCATATAACAGAACCCTGAGAAGGGTACAAATTCAGGATTCTCAGAGATGTGCTCATATTTTATAGCTCCCTTCAGAGTTTTGCCTCCAGTCCGTTTCTCTTCCCTAAGGATATAAAAGAAAAACCCCTGCTTCGTCTCTCCCCTTGCAAATTGCCCATGGAAACATTCTGGGGTGCAGTGTAGCTGGTATCCCCCTGCCCCAGGCAGCAGCTGTGGCAGCAGAAGGCCCCTGCCCTGCCCTGCCGGGGGGCTCCTTCCCCCCACACGTCTCCCCACAGTGCCCTGGGCAGCTCCCCGGGCAGGCTGAGTGCTGAGCATGGCAGGCGGCAGAGTCCCTGCCCCGGCACACAGCCCCCGTGTGGGGCACAGCAGGGACCCTGCTCTGCACCACAGCCCTGGGCACCCGGCTGCGCCCCCCGCTGCACAGCCTACAGCCGTCCTGGGACACACAGCCCTCAGGGCTGTGCTCTGGTGCCGCAGTATGGAAGCCCTCAGCTGGAGAAGGTCTTTTTCCCTCATAAAGAAACACAGTGTCTGCAGCCTGATCTGCAATGGGATGTCCCAGATTTAGTTACCCCTCTACTAAAAGCATCTGCATGGCCTGCAGTGAGACTTACCGTGTCAAGGTCTGTGAGCTATTCTCATCCAGTGATCTCACAGCCTGCTCACACTCCACATATCCTTTAAGCTCTCTCCCTGTTCTCTACACTCCTACTGTCACCTGCGGGCTGTGCTGTGCAGAAGAGCAGCTCCTGGGCACAGCTGCCTCTCTGCTGCACTGCCCACTTGTATGAGCTATCTGTGTCCCTGGAGCCTGGCCCAGCTCAGGTGCCGAGGATGTGATTTTCTCTTCCACACTGCTCCCCCTGGACATGTCCCCGGGACTCTGGGGCTGGCAGCTCCTGACAGACAACAGGGTCATCTCTGCAAAATGTACTTTGAAGTTAGATGAATTAATCACCAGCAGACAGGCTGATTCCAGAAGCATGGTTCATCCTAACTGATCGTGTTTGCCTAGCAGAAGTGCATATGCCTCATCTGGAAACCTCTGCTCATGGACCTTAACAAAAAGGACATGCAAACAAGGAGAAGGGACTCTGTGACTTCCCCTGTGCAGGGCAGTCATTCAGCTGAGGCAATCAATTCAGTTGTCTCATTTCCAGATGCAAAACCCTGGGTTGAAATAAGGTTCAGTTTCCCACAGACCCACGGGAGCTGGGACTCCTCTTGGTTCAGATCAGATGTGCACAATGTGTTGCCTGCATGCATGATCCCCTGGTCTGAATCCTTTGTCCTTCATCAGCAGGAAGTTACTTGCTCGCACATGGACACTCGATGATGACCAAGGTGCCTGTAGTGCTCCAAATGTGTGCAACAGTGCCTGCAAGCTGTGGTAGACCACCTCCGAGAGAGCCATCTCCTTACAGAGCATCAGCAGGGGGCCAGGCAGGGAATGGGAGTATTCTTGGCCATCCTAAATGTCATCAGATCTCCGAGTAATGGGCACCTGAGAGTGCCATTTTTCACCTCCCCCCATGGAGCATGCAGAGTTCTTCAGCTGACCAAATGGATGAGCTCACCAGAGGAAGAGTCAGATCTTTCTCTATTCCCGGTCTATTCCGTATTCCAGAGCTTAAGGCATTACAAAGCTGTGACACACCTACATTCTCTCACTGATGACACCTTCCTTTGTTCTGGGCTCTCCTTTGCATGGCAGTTCCCTGGGGTCTCCAGCACACCTCAGCCAGATGGCAAATGCAGCCCAGGACCTTCAGGAAAGCCATACCCTGATACTGTCAATGCTCGCTGGACAACTGTGAGCCCCACAATGGGCGTAGTACCTGTGTGCCACCTTCTGAACACCAGTACCACGGTGTAGATGCACGGCCCAACCAGGCTAAATCAAATAATGCTTCTGGAATGGGATGCTTTCTGAAGTGTCTTTATGCTAATGAGAAGACCACAAACATTAACTCAGTGAGCTCAAAATCTCTGTGCATTTGAAGGCCTAGGGTCTTGTTTGGCTCACAGAGACATGGTGGCATGGTTCCCACCTCTGAGTTCTGGCAAAGGCGGGTGCGGACTCTTTCTGATGGATGGTCAAGGAAGTCGAGGATAGGCTGCTGCCCTCTGTGAGAGTGCACTGAGCTCTGCCTGGGGGTGGCAGAGGAGCCAGCTGAGAACTGATGGAAATGGCTTAAAGAGGAGACGGGCAGCATCTGTTCCTTGCTTCCTGGTCAGGAAGAGCAAGAGGAAGGGAACAGGGATGTGTCTGAGTTACAGCTGGGATGGAACTGTTTTCTTCACGCTGCCTGGTATGATGCAATGTTTTGGTTGTAGGAGAAAAACAACATTGTTAACACTCTGATGTTTAAAGCTGCTGCTAAGCAGTGTGGTACAGAGCCAAGGCCATTGTCAGTGGAGGGCCCAAGGAGCTGGGAAGGAACAGAATGAGGACAGCTGACTGAAAGTGGCCAAAGGGACGTTCTGTACCATCTGACAGCAAGCGGAAGGAGTACTGAAAGGGGTGTGAGTTCATCTCTCTCTCTTCTGCTGCCCAGGGGCCAGCGGCACATCAGACAGGTGATGATGAGCAAGTGCTTGTGCATCACTTACATATATATGTAAAAAATAACCATAACTAATACCCTTTTCCTTCTAAGTCTCATAGGAAATAGGTTTATTTCAACCCACATATTGTACTTTGTTTTTTTCCCAGTTCTCTTCCCCATCGCACTGGGAAGGGGGCAGTGCACAAAGCGCTGTGTGGTGCTGAGCCACCAGCTGGGATAAACATCCACAGTCATTTGGGTGCCCAATATGGGGCTCCCAGTATTGAGATAACAGCGGATGTGTCCAGAGCAAGTTAACACAGGGCCTTGTGGTAGTTGTATAAATGCTGGCCGTGATGCTGATTGTTTCCCTATTTATGGAGCTCACTGAGTCCTCTCACAAAACTGCACTGCACAGCTCCTTGCTTGCCACTTTTTTTCCCCGCTGCACTCTTTGTCCACTCTGTGGGCTGATTAGGGATTTTATTTTGCTGTGCTGTTTGGCCTTGGCTTATATCAGGATAAAACTGGCAGCTGACTAACGAAAGTTCTGTGTGTGTTGCAGTCTGCAGCCATCTTTGGGTTTTGGAAGTCATATTGCTGATATGATCAGTAATTACACCCTTGGCTTTGTCTCCTCAGAGAGCCCGGCTGTGGAGGAGATAAGGGAGGACACTTTCCAGCAGTCCCTCAGCCACCCATTCACTTCTCCTTCTTTCCCTAGAGCTCGAGAGCTAGTTACAACAGCGCCTGAGAACTTTGTCTATCCGTGGGATGTTCAAACCAACGTGCTCCCATTGCTACGTGTCATTGATGTGTTTCAGGTCATGTTTCAGGTTTAACAACTATTCAAGAATATGATTGAGAGATCTGCCCCAATGCGGGATAGCTCTGCATGGCCGGGGTGTGGGATGGTCTGGGCAGGTGCCTGGAGTGGTGGGCACCACCAGGGGTTTGGAACCACATTTCCAAGCAACTGTAGGATCCTGAGAAAGTGGTAGAATCTTTGGGGAAGGTGTGCTGTGGCCCTGCTAATCCTAAAGAGGCACAAATCACTGCAGCGTGCCAGGGCCTGGCCCACACCTCCTGAGCTGTGTTCAGCACTCTTCAGCATCCTCAAGGGGAAGAGAGCCAGATCTGCTGGCAGTGCTGCAGCCTCTCCAACTCCTGGGACAGACCCTGCAGCAGCTCCAATTCCTGCTATAGGTCCTGGAGTTGCAAATATATACATTGTGCTGCTGTCCGTGGCTGTACCTCCCCCAGATATAGACAAGGCAGGAAAAGATAAGACCAAAGGAAAAGTATTATTTGCAAGCTTTCTTAGTGACCTATTCAGGGAATCTGCTTCCATATTTACATGAGCTCTCTGTGTGACAAAATAGGAAGTAGATAGTAAATAAGAAAAGGAATAAATTGCAATGTTTATTTATAGATTTCTGTAACACACTTAGACAAGCAAAAAATGAAACACACATAAAACATGAAGAACCATCACTGGCAAATGTGTGAGGAAAATGTGCATTTATTGAATCCGGAATAGTGCATACTGCAACACTTTGCTGAGGGCATGCTTGATCTCCTTGTTCCTCATACTGTAGATAATAGGGTTCAGTGTTGGAGGAATCACTGAGTAAAGAAGTGCCGCTGCCACATCCAGAAATGGGGAGGAAATGGAGAAGGGCTTCAGGTATGTGAACATGACAGTGCTGAGAAACAGGGAGACCACAGCCAGGTGAGGGAGGCACATGGAGAAGGCTTTGTGCCGTCCCTGCTCAGAAGGCATCCTCAGCACGGCCCTGAAGATCTGCACATAGGACACAACAATGAAAACAAAGAACACAGATGCTAAGCAGACACTAAAAAGGAGTAGCCCAACTTCCCTGAGGTAGGATTCTGAGCAGGAAAGCTTGAGGATGTGGGGGATTTCACAGAAGAACTGATCCACAGCATTGCCTTGGCACAGAGGCAGGGAAAATGTACTGGCAGTGTGCAACAGGGAATTAAGGACACCAGTACCCCAGGCAGCTGCTGCCATGGTGGCACAAGCTCTGCTGCCCAGCAGGGTCCCGTAGTGCAGGGGCTTGCAGATGGCAACGTAGCGGTCATAGGACATCATGGTGAGAAGGGAATACTCTGCTCCAAATAAAAAAAGAAAGAAAAAGACCTGTGCAGCGCATCCTGCGTAGGAGATGGCCCTGGTGCCCCAGAGGGCATTGGCCATGGCTTTGGGGAGAGTGGTGGAGATGCAGCCCAGGTCGAGGAGGGCGAGGTTGAGGAGGAAGAAGTACATGGGGGTGTGCAGGCGGTGGTCGCAGGCTACGGCTGTGCTGATGAGGCCGTTGCCCAGGAGGGCAGCCAGGTAGATGCCCAGCAAGAGCCAGAAGTGCAGGAGCTGCAGCTGCCGCGTGTCTGCCAACGCCAGGAGGAGGAACTCGCTGATGGAGCTGCTGTTGGGCATCTGCAGTTCCTGGGCATGGAGTCCTGTTCAGAGCGTAGTAGATAGTGACCAGACAAGGTAATTTTCTGAATCACTCATCCCACTGTACTATAAAATGTTTGCATTCTCTTAGGACAATGTTCCTTTGGTATCATAACTTGAATTGAATTTCATAAGGTTCAGCATTCGAGAAGCAGAAGCGGCTTATGGAACTTTTACCATCCTCTCATTTCCTAATCTTATCCCATCTCCCTGTATATTTTCAATTGTTTCCATATCCCATATCTTTACTCCAACCGCTCCTAGAGCCCAGAAGCCCAAACTCTGTGCCCTTCAATTTCTGTGAGAGAAAGCTGCCTGTATGCAGGATACATGCATTATTCATGTCTGCAAAAAGCAATGATGATTTCAGCTGGTTCCATCCTTTGAGAAAAGAAAAGTCTGAAAGCACATTCTGTACACAGAACAAATAACTGATTAAAGAAAAAATTGAAAGTCTCAGAGATGTGTTCACAGTTGACTGCCCCTTTAGTTTTCTGCCTCCAGTCCTTCTCCCTACCCTGCGAACAGGAAAAGGAACGTCCCTGCCTTGTCTCTTCTTTTACAGTGTGCATTTGGAAACATTCTGTGATGCAGTGTAGCTGTGATCCCCCCGTCCCAGGCAGCAGCTGTGGCAGCAGAAAGCCCCTGCCCTGGCGGGGGGCTCTTTCCCCCCACACGTCTCCCCGCAGCGCCCTGGGCAGCTCCCCGGGCAGGCTGAGTGCTGAGCATGGCAGGCGGCAGAGTCCCTGCCCCGGCACACAGCCCCTGGGGCACAGCAGGGACCCTGCTCTGCACCACAGCCCTGGGCACCCGGCTGCACCCCTGGCTGCACAGCCTGCAGCTGTCCTGGAACACGCAGCTCTCGGGGCTGTGCTCTGATGCTGCAGCACCAAAGACCTCATCTCGAGCAGGTCATTTTCCACAGTAAAGGAATGTCGGATGCCATCAGCCTAATCTGCTATGGTATGTCCCAGAGTTAGTGATCCCTCCAGGAATACATAGCTCCATTTTCTGTTCCAAAAGGCTTACCTTCTCAATGACTGTGAGCAATGCTCCTGCAGTGAAGTCACAGCCTGCTCTTACTCCACACAGCCTGTAAGCTCTCTTCCTTCTCTCCTCTCCCTGTCACCTACAGAGCATGTTCGCAGCTCATGTGCACAGGAGCTGCTTGTGGGCACAGCTGTCTCTCTACAATGCTGCTGACTTGTATCAGCTCCCTATGCCCCAGGAGTCCAGTCCAGATCAGCAGCAGAGGAGGTGATTTCCTTCTCTCCCTGGAGATATTAATCAGTGCAGAACATACTTCAAAGTCAACTCAATTAATTATCATGTGTACTGGATTCCAGAAGCACAGTTGTTCCTACTGAAAGAAATTTGACCATGAGAGAAGCGAATGCCAAATCTGGACACCTCTGCTCATGACGTAACAAAAATGTCACACAGGCAAGGACACTAATGAGAACACCAACACATGCTGTGCTAGAACTCTTTGTACAGTTGCAGGCCTGAGCTCTTTTTTGGACCACAGGGACATGGTTAAATGGCTTCCACAACTGGGCTGTAACACAAGGGGGATGCGGAGTCTTTATGCTGGATGGGTGAGGAGACAATGAAATCTGTGAGAATGCACTGAGCTCTGCCTGGGGATGGCCGATCAGCCAGGTCAGAGCAAACAGAAATAGCTTCCTGATCAGGAAGTGCAAGTGGAAGGTGCCCTCTACACACACCTGGGAGCCTCATGTTGTCAGGCCCTTGTCCCCTTTGGGGACTCTTTTCACTCCAGTATCTGGTGCAGGGACAGCAGAGCAGGGCACCCAGAAGATCCCTGGAGAGCACAGATGGCAGCTTCTTGACCAAGCCATAGAGGAACTGAAGAGGAGAGATCTCTTACTGGACCTCATACTCACTGGCAAGGAAGGGGTTGTAGGGAATGTGAAGATTGAAGGGAACCTGGGCTGCAGTGGCCGTGGGATGGTGGAGCTGAGGAGTCTGAAGGGAGGGCAAAAGCCAAGCTCACACCTTTGGGCTACAGCAGAGCACACCTTGGCTTCTTCAAGTGTCTTTCGGGTACATTAGGAAGAATTCTTTTAGAAAGTGGAGACAAGAAGTGATCACCTTACAGCAGTACATAGATTTTGTCCTATTGTACCTGCTGAGATTCGTTTCTGAAGGCTAATGTTCAAACACAGTTGAATCTTCCCAGGCATTTAAAAGGCAATAAGGGCTATTAGAATTATATGTGCAGCAAAAGGAAGGCTATGGTGGATGTGGACCCACAGTAGAATGGGGCAGGGTACCTGGCATTAAGGGCATGGAGGCCATGAAGCGTCCTGTGCTGCATGTGACCATCGAAAACATGATCTGAGAAAATCAAAATGAGCTCAGTACCACAGTGTGACTCCATCAATGCAAAGACTGAGAGATGTCATGGACAGTTCTGAACAGGGAAATTCTGGGGGGCACCAGGCTCTGTGCAAGGTACAGATGGATCTTCTTTTCTTTTTGAAGCTGTAAGGCTGAAAGATGTTCATTAATGTCAATGAAATTGAAACCAAGGATTGACAACAAAGATTGAAATCAATAAAAATATGCTAAGACACTTCTCAGCTTCTAATATTCTCTCCAGTCCTCTCCCTCTTTAGCTTGAAAACGCTGGTCTTTGAAGGAATTTGGTGTCCTTTTCTTTTTCTTTTTCTCATTTTTCTTAAGGAGATGTTATCCAGAACGGTGTTTGCAGGACACAAATGCCTCCAGGTACAGGGACACAGACAGTGGTGCCAGTGGCTGTGCCCTGTGATGGGTGGAAATCAAACTCTGTAACCACAGAGTAGTTATAAAGCAGGTATGTTTAATCAGCGCTGCGCACACACCACATCTCCCCCAGTGCCCCCCACCTACCCTGCATACCGGAGGGCAAGAAAGGCACATACTTAAAGAAGCTACTGCTTACACATGCATTAGATTTCCAAGAAAATGTTGGGTTAGTACAGCGAGACCCCAAAATGATTGACATTTATCCCTGCCCCACGCCTCAGCTCTATGACACATGCATATCTTTTGGTGGTTCGTTGGTGGACTTTTGGATGAAGGCTGAGGTCTTATTTTCCTTTGACATGGGTGAGGTTGGAGTCTCTTGGCTGGCTCTGGTTGGTCATCTTATTGTCTACAACAAGTAAACAAGTGTGAGTAAAACCCGGGGTAAAGTGTGAGTAAAATCCGGAGTAAGGTGTATCTAAACCCAGAGTGAAGTGTGTGTAAATCTGGAATAATATGTGTATAAAACCTGAGTAAATGTTGAGTAAACCTGGAGTAAAGGGTGAGTAAAGCTAGAGGAAAGTGTGAGTAAACCCAAAGTAAAGGGTAAGCCCAGAGTAAATAGTGAGTAAAGCTGTAGTAATTTCTGAGTAAACACAAAGTAAAGTTGTGAGTAAAACAAATGGTGTACATTGTTAGGAAACATGGAGTGAAGTGTGAGTAAACCCAGAGAAAAGTATGAGTACACCTGGACAGCAGTCTGAGTAAACCCAGATTAAAGGGTTGGTAAAGGTAGAGTAAAGCGCGAGTAATACCCAGAGTAAGGTGTGACTAAACCCAAAGAAAATTGTGAGTAAACCCAGAGTTAGGATGCGTAACCATGAAGTAAAGAGTGAGTAAGCCTGGAGTAAAGAGGGAACAAAGCTTGGAGAAAACTGTGAGGAAACATGGAATAAAGTATGTGTAAAACCTTGTGTAGAATGTGTGTAAAACCTGATGTAAAATGTAAGTAAAGCTAGAGAAAAGTGTGAGTAAACCCAAAGTAAAGGGTGTGTAAGCCCAGAGTAAATAGTGCGGAAAACTGGTGTAAATCGTGAGTAAACCCAAAGTAAACATATGAGTTAAACCTGGCATACATTGTTAGGAAACCCGGTGTACAGTGTGAGTAAAGTGAGAGTAAAGTGAGAGTAAACCGAGAGAAAACTATGAGTACACCTGGATTGAAGTGTGAGTAAGCCCGGAGTAAAGGGTTAGTAAAGCTAGAGTAAAGTGTGAGTAATACCCTGAGTAAGGTGTGACTAAACCCAAAGTAAAGTGTGAGTAAACCTGGAGTAAAGAGTGCGTAACCATGAAGTAAAGAGTGAGTAAACCAGGAGTAGAGGGTGACCAAAGCTTGGAGAAAACATGGAGTAAAATATGTGTAAACCGTGGTGTAGAATGTGAGTAAAACCTGATGTAAAGTGTGAGTAAAGCTTGAGAAAAGTGTGAGAAAACCCAAAGTAAAGGGTGTGTAAGTCCGGATTAAATAGCAAGTAAAGCTGGAGTAAATTGTGAGTAAACCCAAAGAAAACTTGAGGGTAAAACCTGGAGCATATTGTTAGGAACCCCGGAGTAAATTGTGAGTAAAGCCCTGAGTAAAGTGAGAGTAAACCCAGAGAAAAGTATGAGTACACCTGGATTGAAGTGTGTGTAAGCCCGGAGTAAAGGGTTAGTAAAGCTTGAATAAAGCGTGAGTAATACCCTGAGTAAGGTGTGTGTACACCAGAAGTAAAGTGTGATTAAACTCAGAGTAAAGTGTACATAACCTTGAAGTAAAGAGTGAGTAAACCTGGAGTAAAGAGGGAACAAAGCTTGGAGAAAACTGTGAGGAAACATGGAATAAAGTATGTGTAAACCGTGGTGTAGAATGTGAGTAAAACCTGATGTAAAATGTGAGTAAAGCTAGAGGAAAGTGTGAGTAAACCCAAAGTAAAGGGTGTGTAAGCCCCGAGTAAATAATGAGGAAACCTGGTGTATATTGTGAGTAAACCCAAAGTAACCTTGATGGTAAAACCTAAAGCATATTGTTAGGAACCCCGGAGTAAATTGTGAGTAAAGCCCTGAGTAAAGTGACAGTAAACCCAGAGAAAAGTGTGAGTAAACCTTTGCTACTGCAAAGCCGGTGGGCCCTCGGTGCGCAGGGACACTGCTCTCCCCCCATCCACCCAGCCTGTGATGCCATCATAGAAGGCTACCAGGTTGCTCAAGCACTATTACCTCTTGGTGAACCCATGCTGACTCCTCCTCATATCCTTCTTCTCTTCCAATTGCTTGGAGATGGCACCCACAATAGGCTGTTCCATCACCTTCCTAGGGACAGAGGTGAGACTGACTGGCCTGGAGTTTCCCACATCCTCCTTCTTGCCCTTTCTGAAGACCAGACTGACATTGGCTATCCTCCAGTCTTCGGGCACCTCTCCTAATATCCAAGGCCTGACAAAGATGATAGAGAGAGGTTCAGCAGTCACCTCTGCCAGCTCCCTCAGCACACGTGGATGCATCCCATCTGGACCCATGGACGTGTGCACACTGATCCCACCCAGACACTTCTGCACCATCCGCTCCTCAACCAGACGGAGGCTCTGATGTGTTATAGATAAGTATACGCATAGATGTGTTGAGGTGAGGTCACTTGTGCAAGCAGAACTCACCACCCTGTAACAAACGTGGCTAGATGGTGTTTCAGAGGTGATTTCAGTCTCCGGAGGTGACAGACCTGCAGCAGGAACAAGGCTGGCAAAGCGCCTTGGAAGACACTCTTTCTGTAGTAGCCAATAGGACAGCCTTGAGTTCAGGGCTGAGCTCTGTACCTTTAGGAATGCAGCTCATGGTCATTCCCATGTCTCTGGTAAGCCAGCAGAAGGCACCTGCTGGGCAGGTGGATTGAGAGATCCCTTCTGCCTGAGAGCTGATTGCCTGCATTCAGGAAGAGGCCTTGGGTCCTTGTTTTCAAATCCCTTGCTCGTTAGCACATGATGGGCACATAACTTGGACATGTCTGCCTGAAAGTTGTACATCAGGCTTGTGACTTGAAAGGTTATGGTGAGATTTCATCTGTGTGGTCAGCTGTCAGGCTAAAAGAAGCTGATGGGTTGGTACACCGCCTGACGGGTAGATTGTGAGATGATGGCACTTTCCATCTACCGGGACTGGTGGAAGACATTTGATACGGCCCTGTATGAGACCCTTCTCTCTGCAGAGAGAAGCATGAGGCACGAATTGATGGATGGACCACTCACTGTATGTGGAATTGGATGGATGGTCACAGCCAGAGTTGTGGACAACAGCTCACTGGCTTTGTGGAGACAAAAGTATTTTTCCGGGGTCTGCAGGTGGTACTGGTGCTATTTAACCTCTTTGTTGCTGACTTGGACAGCGCTGTTGAGTGCACCTTCAGCAAGTTTGTGGGTGACACCAATTTCTGTGATGTGGTCAACACAGTAAAGAGAAGGGATGGCACCCAGAGGGACCGTGACAAGCTACAGAGGTGGGTCTGTGCGAACCTCATCAAGATCAACAAGGCCATCCATGTGCAAGGATATTCATATGGCTCATTGCAATCAGACGCACAAATGCAAGCAGAGTGGAGAATGCGCTTAGAGCAGTCCAGAGGAGAAACACTAAGAGTGTTAGTTGATGAAAAACTCAACAAAAATTGGCAATATGCACTTGAAGCCCAGAAAACCAACCACTTCCCAGGCTGCATCAAATGAAGTGTAGCCAGTAGGTCAAGGGAGGCGGTTCTCCTCCTTCATTCCACTCTTGTGAGACTGCACATGGTGTATTGCATTCAGATGAAGGGCCACAATCAAAAGGATGAGCTATTGTAGGGTACTTGCTTTAGCAGGGGGGGGGGGGACTTGGTGATCTCTCGTGGTCCCTTCCAACCTCTTCAATTCTGTGATTGTGTGAAATGTCACTCAAAGGGTAGTGCTGCGGTGCCAGTGGTCATAGAACCATAGAAGCATAGAATGGCTTGTATTGAACGAAGGGATCTCAAAGGTCATCTAGTTCCTACCCCCGTGCTGTAGGCAGCATTGCCAACCACTAAACCAGGCCCTACATCAGGCTGCCCGAGGCCCCATCCAGCCTGGATTTGAACACCTCCAGGGATGGGGCATCCACCACTTCTCTGGGCTGCCTGTGCCAGGACCTCACCACAATCTCAGTAAAAAATCCCCCCAATTTCTAATCTAAATCTCACCTCTTTTAATTTAAAACAGATCCTCTTTGTGCCATCCCTATCTAGCCGTGTAAAAAGCGAAGTTGAATCTACCCTCTTGTTTCTAGGCTCACTTTCAGTACTGGAAGGCTTCAATATGTTCTCCAAATGCTTTCTACTACCAGCTCCCTCAGCCTGTCTTCCTAGCAGAGGTCCTCCAGCCCTCTGAACATCCTCATGGCTTTCCTTCGGACCTGCTCCAAAAGCTCTACATCATTCTCCGTACGGGGACTTTTGAGAGCTGAATAGAGAAGGACAGTGCCCTCCCTCGCTCTGATGGCCACCTCTCTGCTGATGCAGCCCAGGGTACAGATGGCCTCGCAGGCTGCAAGCACACACTGCTGGCTCCTGATAAGGTTTTCATCTCCCAGGATCTCTAAGTCCTTCCCTGCAGGGCAACTCTCAAGGAGTTCTTCCCTCATACCTGCAATTGTTCCAACACAATGTCATGGAGTTACCTAGATAGATCTGTGCCCATGACAGGGGGGCAGTAGGCTCGTGGGCACCCCCCTCTCCCCGACTTCCCGAGAAAGAAAAAACGGAGCAGCAGCAACGATCTAAGAAGGAGAACTTACTTTACTAACTATGATGTTGGGATGCAAGATGACACGATATAATATAATCTAATTGGGAGTAAGGATAATAAATCAAATGAAATGAGAGAGAGCGAAAGAGCGATAGGGAGAGAGAGAGTGAGAGAGTTTCCGAAACTGAAAGCCCTACTTGATGAAGGCACATAGCTTGGAAGCACACCCACTCCTCTCTCTGGCAGCAAGCAAAAGTGAAAAAGACCATGCGCAACCAGATGACGTATCTTCCATGACGTATCTTCCTTCTCTGACCGTCAGGTCCTCAGGGATACGTAGTTCTTCTCTTTTGTCCATGGTGTTATGATGTAGAATAGCAATAGCAAAGTTACTAAACCATGACAAATAGCTGTTCCCAAGTGTTCAGAGAAAACTGTAATTGATGTGCAGCCATTAACACACACAATTTGTTGTCAGTGGGTTTTAAGCAAGGAAAGAATACAGTGCTTTTTGCCTCAACGCAGGAACTGTGTAACTGTTTTCTCCCACGTCCTGTTGAGGAGGGGCAGTGACAGAGCAGCATAGGGGGCACCTGGGAGCCAGGCAAGGTGAGCTCAGCGCTGCTGCGTGCTGAGTTCCAGGGTGCCTTTGGGGTCCCAGCCCTGCAGCACAGTGTCTCCATGTGCCTTCCCCTCTGCAGTACAGCCCAGCCATGCTGCCCCACAGGCAGCTAGTCTGCTAAGATTTAGGACGAGAATACCCTGAATTAACATACTGGTCCTTTGGCTAATACACTGATACCTTCCAATAATCCAGCCTATAAAATCTCCATGGTGTCTGCTGGCATCTCATTGGCCTGCAGATACAGAGATGGAACACAGAGGCTGTGGGAGTCAGAGCTAACCCAGGATCATATGGGCTTCAGGAGAAAGAGAGCAGGGTGATGTCTCAGTAGAAGTGGTAGGAAGCCAAACACATGTATAGGAACATGACAACCACAGACACACAAGTATATATGAATAGAAAAGGAAATAAAGAAAAAAATATTAATAGAAAAAACATAATACAAGCCTGTTATGGGACAGACTGTGAGTCATTTACAGAGACAGATGAGAAGTTTATCCCTGCTGAACTGTGACCAGGGCACCATTTTCATCACTGCATCCCTGAGCTCCTGGTTCCTCATGCTGTAGATGAGGGGGTTCAGTGTTGGAGGCACCACTGAATAAAGAACTGCCACTGTCAAATCCAGCCATGGGGAGGAAATGGAGAAGGGCTTCAGATACGCAAACATCACCGTGCTGAGAAAGAGGGAGACCACAGCAAGGTGAGGAAGGCATGTGGAGAAGGCTTTGTGCCGTCCCTGCTCAGAGGGCATCCGCAGCACAGCCCTGAAGATCTGCACATATGACACAACAATGAAGACAAAACACCCAAATAAAACAAGAACACTAACCAAAAGAAGTGAAATTTCTTTGTGGTAAGACTCTGAGCAGGAGAGCTTGAGGATCTGAGGGATTTCACAGAAGAACTGGTTGATGGCATTGCCTTGGCAGAGAGGCAGGGAAAATGTATTGGCAGTGTGCAGCAGGGAATAGAGAAGCCCGGTGCCCCAGGCAGCTGCTGCCATGGTGGCACAAGCTCTGCTGCCCAATAGGGTCCCGTAGTGCAGGGGCTTGCAGATGGCAACGTAGCGGTCATAGGACATGATGGTGAGAAGGGAATATTCTGCTGAGAAGAAAAACAAAAAGAAAAAGACCTGTGCAGCACATCCTGCGTAGGAGATGTCCCTGGTGTGCCAGAGGGCATTGGCCATGGCTTTGGGGAGAGTGGTGGAGATGCAGCCCAGGTCGAGGAGGGCGAGGTTGAGGAGGAAGAAGTACATGGGGGTGTGCAGGCGGTGGTCGCAGGCTACGGCTGTGCTGATGAGGCCGTTGCCCAGGAGGGCAGCCAGGTAGATGCCCAGCAAGAGCCAGAAGTGCAGGAGCTGCAGCTGCCGTGTGTCTGCCAACGCCAGGAGGAGGAACTCGCTGATGGAGCTGCTGTTGGGCATCTGGTACTTCTGAGCACCCGGACCTGTGAGCACAAGAACCTGTCCAAGGAGTAGGAGAGTTAATGACAAGACATTCCATGTTGGCAATGTTCATTGTGGTCAGTGATGTGAGCTACATTTCATGTGGTTGATTTTGCCATGGCACCTCTGCCCTTTTTCTCTCAAGGAAGCAGCGTTGTCCCTCTGTGGACGTGGGAACGTACCAGTGCCAGAAATACATGGGTTGAAAATAAAAGTTGTAATGATGTTTTTTTTTCCTGCAAAGTCTGGTCCAACTCACCACAGCCAAGGAGTGTTCAATGAAGTCAGAAATCCTGAGCAGTTCTGCTGCACACATTTTGAATGGCAGTGAGAGCTGAGACGCAAAGGGATTCACTGCTGCTTAGCGCAAGGTAAGGGGAGCGGGTTGGGCTTGTTTCCACACACTCTGAACATGCAACTCTTGGAGACAAAGGGAGAATGTCTTCCCATGTTACCCTGAAAAGAAGCCAGTCCCTGCTGAGAGCAGTGGAAACCACTGACCATCACGGAATTCCCACCCTTTCTCAGGGGTCCTGAGGAAGGTCTCATTGCCACACATCTGGCAAAAAACCACCAACCCCAGAGCATTTCCTTGCATATAACATCTCTCCCCTTCGTCCCTGCACATTGATCTCGAGCCTGTGAGAAAAACTTACATCCTGGAGGTCAGCTCACAGCTCTGAAGGACACTTCAAGGAGATGTGTCCCAGTGGTGGCGTCTCATTAAGGGAAAGCAAACTCCTTCCCAGCCTCACAGACTGCATTGCCCACAGCCCCAGGCAGTGGCTCTCAGCCCCTGTGCGCTGCAGAGGGCGATGGAGACGTGCCTGGGGAGATGCTGCTCTGCTCTGCTGCAGCTCTGGCTGCACAGGAGGTGGTTCATGCATTGAACCCCATGGCCGTGAGGGCAGAGGCATTCTGGGTGGGAGCTTGCTCAGAGGAAGGTGTCTGCACTGAAGGGAGTAATATGGGTTGTTCAAGTGAATTCTTCCTCTGGAAAAAAATGCTGTTCTTACTTTCCTGTCATTCCCTGATCATAACTCTCTTCCCTGCATATTTTCCTTCCTGGAGATGTTTCTCTGTTCCATGTCTTGTATCTTTCTGTGCTTACAGACAACAGCTCAGAATGTGTGCATTCCTATTTGCTGTTCAGAACCCATCCTGTTTGCAGAGCATTCTCTGGGTGCATGTTCATGTTTGCAGGTATAAAAGGGAACATAAGGGAACCCCAGTGAGTTCTACAAAGTAAATATCTGCTTACAGTGAGAGACCGAATGCACTTGAAGATTCTCACTAGAAGTAGTCCAACACAATTAATCATTTTCTCTATCACCCTCTTCATCTTTACCCTCTGCTTGAAGCAGGAAGCAGAAAACATGGCAGAAAATCCCTCCTTTGACCTTCATATGTGAAGGTCAACAGTGGTGCAGGGCACTTCCCCCCGCAGCGCCCTGGGCAGCTCCCCGGGCAGGCTGAGTGCTGAGCCTGGCAGGCGGCAGAGTTCCTGCCCCGGCACACAGCCCCTGGGGCACAGCAGGGACCCTGCTCTGCACCACAGCCCTGGGCACCCGGCTGCACCCCCGGCTGCACAGCCTGCAGCCGTCCTGGGACATGCAGCCCTCAGGGCTGTGCTCTGACAGTGAAGCACTGAAGCCCTCCGCTGGAGCTGGTCTTTCTCCACAGTAAAGAAACATGGAACACCTTCAGCCAGATATCTAATGGGATGTCCCAGAGTTAGTGATCCCTACAGGAAAAGCAGAGCAATTGCCTGGAGCAAAAGACTCACCTTGTCAAGGATAGTGAGAAATGCACCTCCAGTGAGCTCTCAGCCTGCTATTGTGCCACACGACCTGTAACCTCTCTTCCTTCTCCCCTCCCCATCTCCGGATGGTCATGGCCCCTGCCCTGCTGCGTAGTACACAGGAGCTGCTCCTGGGCACAGCTGTCTCTCTGCAGCACTGCCCACTTATATCAGCTCCCTGTGTCTCAGGAGCCCAGTTCAGCTCAGCAGCAAAGGAGGTGATTTCCTTCTCTCCCTGCAGATATCCATGGCCCTCCTGAGCTGACAGCTCCTGCAAGGCAGCTCGGTCATCACTGCAGAACGTACTTCCAAGGCAGCTCAATTAATCAACATGTCCACTGGATTCCAGAAGCACGTTTGTTTTCCTACCAAAAGAAGTTTGATCATGAGGGAAGCAAATGCCGAATCTGGAAACCTCTGCTCATGTATATAGACTCACTTAATAGAAATGTCACACAGACAAGGACACGGAGGGGATGACTTCCCCTGTTCTGAGCAGTGGTAGAGCTGAGGCAGTGTAGGCATAACATTACAGAATCATAGAAAGGCTTAGCTTGGAGGGGACTTTAAATAGCACCTAGTTCCAAGCCCCCAGCCATGGGCAGGGTTCCCAACCACCAGATCAGGATGCCCAGGATCCCATCCATCCTGACCTTGAATGCCTCCAAGGATGGCGCACACAAAACATATTTGGGCAACCTGCTCCACTTCCTTTGAGTACAAAATGTCTTCCTAAAGCTGAACTAAATCTCCCCTCTGTACTTTAAAGCCATTTCCATTTGTCTTATTACTGTCACACCATCTCATCCTAGCCCTAGTGTTCGGCATCTCATCCGCTGATGGAAAACCTAGGACTGAAATGGGATCAGTTCCCCAGAGGTCCATGGGAGCCGGGAGTCCTCTTAGTTGAGTTCAGATGTGTACAGTGAGGTGTCTGTGTGTGAGCCCCTCATCTGAATGCTTGGTCCTTATTCAACAGGGACTGCATTGCTCACACAAAGACGCTCAGTGATGCCCAAAGTGTCTGGGGTGATCCTAGTTGTGTGCTGGTGCTTGTAAAGTGTAGTGGAAAATCTCTGAGATAGACACCTCCTTCCTGAGCATCAGCTGAGGGCCAGAAGGGAGGTATTCTTGACCATCCTAAATGCCACCACAGCCCTGTGCTTAGGGCACCCAGTGTGCCTTTTGCACCTGTCCCCATGTTGTATTGTTCCGCTGACCAAATGGATGAGCTCACAACAGAAGAGTCAGATCTTCCTCTCTGCTCCATCTGCGGCATACTCTGGAGTTCAAGGCATTACAAAGCTATGGCACGTCTACGTTCTTTCACTGATGACACCTTATTTTGAAGATACCAAAATGGGAGGTGCTGTTGCCTCCACTGAGGGTGGAGAGGACTTGCAGAGAGATGTGGACAAGTTAGAGAACAGGGCATGCAGCAACCACATTAAGAATAACAAGAACAAGGGACTGATTCCACACCTGGGGAGGGTCAACCCTGGTCATACACACTGACTGGGGATGGGACACTGTCTTGCTATCAGGGATTTGGGGGTCCTGGTTGTGCAAAGGTCATTGTCCTGCTCTGCACTGCCGCAGCCTCACCTGGAGCACTGGGTGCACTGCTGGACATCACAGAACATAAAGGACATAAACTATGGGAGTGTGTCCAAAGCAGAGCACTGGACGAGGACCCCAAGGAAAGGCGTTACAGCACCAAGATTGCAGGAGTTCAAGAAGCATTCAGACAACACTCTCGATGATATGGTCTGCTATTTGGGTAGTTGTGTGGAGCCAGAAGTTGAACTTGATAATCCTTGAGTGTCCTTTCCAGCACAGGATATTCTAGGATTCTATGATAGTGGGTACAAGCATGATGATGTTGGAGTCACTATGCTGTGGCAGTGGATAGGAGCTTACTGACACCTGAGTCGTTGTGGTGTCTCGGTGGTGTAGTGAGCAGTGATGTCAGAATTACTGAGTTGTGGCAGTGGTCAGGATTACAGTGGTGTCAGAGTCACTGCGCTGTGAATTAAGGGGAGAAAATCTCAGTGAGTTCAGCACCACTGCATTATATCACAGCTGATACGAGCGCAGTGGTGTTGCAGTCAGTCAGGAGCTCTGCATGTGGGTGAGCATCAGACATGGCATCGCCAGAACCAAACACTCCCAGTGAGGAAATGGAGTGTCCAGCTAGGCTTCAGAGATCTGAAGTTCAAAGTTTTATTGTCACTGACTATTTGTTCAGACTGGGCTCTTCTCACATCCCACAGCCTGGGATGAGACATACTGCCCGCATGGGACTTGCACCTCACAACATCCTTGCACCCCAGGCAGAGCCTGGGAGCTGCTGACCCCTTGTCTTTCATTTGACCTCATACAATCCTGCATCCCACTGCCCCAGGAAGGGCCCTGAGCCAGCAGGAGGGACAGGATCTCCCTGCCAAGGGTCAGCCCTGATCAGGTCTTGGCCTTTCTGCTTCATAACACAAAGGAGGCTTTTCTCAGCATCACAGCCACCATCCCAGTGCCTTTGCCTGCCTGTCAGCATGGCTTCCAATTATCTGCTCTAACAAGTCCCTGGGGAAGCTTGCTTGTTAGTGGCCCTCAGTGGGGCCCATTAATACTCCAAGAAACTTCTCTGTTCCTTCTGACTTGGTCTTCTTGAGCCCTTCATGCCATCTTCTCTCTGCACTGGAGGTTGATGGACTCAGCAGCAAATGCCCCCATGGGCACATTACAACGTAAGGAGCCCTTCTGTGCCTTGTGCCTTCCTGTCATCTTCTTCAGGTGTTCAGAACTTGTACAGCTAACTGGAGAGGTATCTGGAGAAAGCTTTAAGAGCAAGAGTCCAATGGGCATTTAAGTAGTCTTGGTATTTACTTATTTATTTATGCTTCTGTTTAAACAAGAAGTTAAAGCAGCACTTGGCAGTTGATACTGATCCAGGATGTTCCCTAATGAGCTTTGCTCATTTGTCACTGTTGTGGACAAACGTCCTCCTCAACTTCCCCACCCCATTTTTACTCCCATTGGCCCCATAGGACTGGCATCACTTTTCCTCACATCACTCTTCTCCTCTGGAGTCACCCGCTCACTGTTAAACCTCCTTTGTACCAACTCCCACTGGCTTTCCTCAGAGAACCAACTGCACGTGGGCAATGAAGGGTTTCTCTATTTTGCCAACAAACTGAAGGAAACGCGATGCAATTGAATGAACAGAAAAACACATTGATCAACTGCATGCCTTGTCTAAGCCACAACTACTGACTTCCGTCTTTCACAGGAAATATCTGTACAAGAAATGAGTTAGACAGAGATAGGAAGGGATAGATATAATCACAGTGAATGAGTTGACAAGAGACTCCATCAGACCATGGAGAGATGGAGCAGGTACCTATAATCTCCCTGAAGGTCACAGATCAGCCAGAGGGTTGGGAGGTATTTGGGTGAGCAATGTGCAATGGATGGGAAATACGGAGAGCAGTGGGAAGAGCGTGTGTTCGGATGCCTGCTGAAAACATGCCCTTCAGCATGGTCATTAATTTAGCAGACCTGGAGACCCCTAGAGGATGTGGGACATGAAATACACAGCAGGGTAGAGCAGCGGTGGACGCTGGGCATTAGTCACAGGGCATTGGCACTGGCACCGCTGTCTGTGTCCCTGTATCTTGAAGGCATCTGTGTCCTGCAAACACAGTTCTGGAACGCACTGTCCATTCTGTAAAATACATTTTAATTATAAAAATTACTTAAAATTGCCTCAAAGTCTGGTGTTAGAACTTAAAAAGAAAAAGAACTTAGGAGTATTTCTAAACTTGAGAACTGTGTTAACACATTTTTGCTCATTTCTATCTTTGTCTTTGAACTTTGCTTCAGTTTTATTGACAAGAACATCTTTCAGCCTTACAGATTCAAAAAGAAAAGGAGATCCATTTGTGTCTTGCACAGAGCCTGGAGTCCCCCTCCGAATTTCCCTGCCCAGAACCTTCTGTGACAGCTCTCAGACTTTGCACTGACGGAGTCACACTGTGGTTCTGATCTCTTTTCATGCTCTCAGACCTTGTTTCAGATGGTCACATGCAGCACAGGATGCTTCATGCCCCATAAACATCTGCTCTCTTCCCATCAGCAATAGGCCATGAGGACATGGGATCACAAGGTAACCCAGGCTGGAAGGAAACCTGGGGGGTGCCTGCAGTCCAACCCATCACAAAGAGGGACAGACCAAGTTGTTCAGCATTTGCTCTGGATGGACTTTGAAAACCTCCATGGGTAGAGACTACAGAGCCTCATTGGGAGACCTGCACCAATTCTTGTATCAGCTTGTGGTGAAAAGGTGCTTTTCAGATGCACAGGCTGAACCTCTCTTGCTCCCCTCCCTTACCGCTCTCACCTCCCACACATTCTCTTTTATCTCCCACATGCACCAAGAGGAAGGGCCTGGCTCTGTGCTCTCCATCACCTCCTCATAGGTTCTGGCTGTCTGCAATCAGATCCCCTTCAGCCTTCCCTTCTGCAGGCTGTACAAGCCCTGCTCCCTCAGCCTCTCCTCATAGGTGATGCGCTCCAGCCCCAGTCACCTTGGGTGAACCTTCCGAAACCCACACTGGCTTGGTGACATATTTGATGTGCTGGGGACCTGAAATGTGGAGGCATAGCTCTGGATAATGCCTTCCCTCCATCATCTAACCACAGTCTTCTTCACATAAACAAAGGTGGATACTGACTTCTAACTTCCTTCATAATAGGTCAAGGAAGATTGGTAAAAAACCAAAGGATAGATTTACATTAGATGTTTGGAAGGCATTCCCAACATTCCATAGATCATGATGTGAGACACAGGACAGGTGTGGAACAGGTAGCCCAGAGAAGTTGGGGCTGCCCTATCCCTGCAAACGTTCAAGATGTCAAGGGCCCCAGGCATCCAGATCTACTGTGTGACAGCCCTGCCCACAGCAAGGGGGTTGGAATTTGATTGTCTTTAAGGCCCTTCCAACCCAAGATTTTCAAGGATTCTGTGATTCCTGTCACTCTCTTCCAACTCAAAATATTGTTTGCTTAGGAATTCCCTGATCATCTCTTCTATCACCAAGGGCACATCTGCCTTGCACCAACATTTCCCTCCTGTCTCTGGCACCTCGGACTCCAAGAAGCCCAGTCCAACTAATAGACAGTGAGGTCAGGAAGGAAAGGAGTATCAGAGACTTTTCTATGTCCTGTCTCACCAGGTTCCCTGCCCCATTCTACTCTGGGCCCACATTCTCCCTAGCCTTCCTTTAGTCACCTACATCTTTCTACAAGCCCTTCTTGTCTTTGATATGCCTGGGCACATTCAATTGCAGTTGAACTCTAACATTCCTAAGCTCATCTCAGCAGGTACGATGGACAAAGTCTCTGCATTGCTGCCAGGTGACCTCTTCTTGCTTCCACTGCCTGTATGCTTCTATTCTGTGTGTGAGGTTAGCCAGGTCAATCCATTAGCATACCTGCAGGAATTCTGATGTTTTTACTTGGCTTCCACTTCTTGGAATGGACTTACTCTGCTTGGAAGCTGTGATCCTGAGATAGTTAGAACATTTTTTGACCCTGTTCAACTGAGAGCCATACCCTGCTGGACTGTATCCCACAGACACTTGAAGAAGCCAAGGTGTGCTCTCCTGAAGCCCAAAGGTGTGAGCTTGTCTTTTGACCTCCCTTCAGGCTCCTCAGCATTCTCCACCAGCCCTTCCTTGCTGATTAGTATGAGATCCAGCAGAGCACCTCTCCTCTTTGGTTCCTCTATGGCTTGGGTCAAGAAGCTTCCATATGTCATCTCCAGGGATCTCCAGGATAGCATATGTCCTGCTGTGCTGTCCCTGCAGCAGATGCTGGAGTGAAAAAGACCCGCAAAGGAGACACTGGCCTGACAACATGAGACTCCCATCAGTCTGTAGAGAGCACCTTCCACGTGCTCTTCCTGATCAGGAAGCCAGGAACAGACACTGTTGATCTCCTCAGTTGGCCATTTCCATTCACTCTGACCTGGCTGCTCTGCCATGCCCAGGCAGAGCTCAGTGCACTCTCACAGAGGGCTGTCACCCTTCCTTGTCTCCTCGCCCATTCATCATAAAGACTCTGTATCCCTTTTGTGCTTCATTCCAGTTCTGGAAGCCATTTAACCTTGTCCCTGTGGTCCAAACAAGTGCTCAGGCCTGCTACCGTATGAAAATTTCTAGTTCAGCATGTGTTGGTTTTCTCATTAGTGTAAAAACAGATAAGAAAACATCCTAATTGGGAAGCATTGGAGGAGTCAGCCAGGCTGTATATTGCATTTATAGTGTGAATATATAGTGTGTATAAATATATATATATATACTGTATGCCACTATACATAGTGGCACACAGGCATTGGACCCATTGTAGGGCTCAGAGTCGACCAAGCAGCACGTTCACTCCAGGGGCATGGCTTTCCTGAAGGCACAGTGCTGCATTTGCAGCTGCATGTGAGTGTGCTGGAAACCCAGGGAACGGGCATGACACTTGGCCGCTTCTGATGCCATTCGCAGAAAACAGGTTTCATCAGTTGAAGGTACCCCCAGGCACCTTGGTCACCACCCAGAGTCTGTTTGTGAGCAACTGACTCCCCGCTGAAGGACCAAGGACTCAGAGCAGGAGCTCACATGCAGGCAACTGTTTGTGCACACCTGAACTGAACCAGAGGAATCCCAGCTCCTGTGGGCCTGTGGGGAGCTGAATCCCATTTCAGCCCCTGGGTTTCCATCAAGGGATGAGATGCCTGCACTGCCTCAGCTGGATCACTGCCCTGCCCAGGGGAAGTCCACCCCTCCCTGTCCTTCTCCATGTGCACTTTTTGTTACAGCAAACACTCTCTGGTAGGACTAACCATGTGTCTGGAATGAGTCACTGTCTACAGGACATTTGGTGGTTAATGCAGCAGATTTCCGAGTACAGTCATGATGCTGTTGTCTTTCAGGAGCTGTTGGCCATGGAGATCCAGGGGCATCTCAGGGGAGATGAGTGGGAAGGATAAAAATGACATCCTCTGCTGCTGATCTGGGCCAGGCTCCTGGGACACAGAGAGCTCCTACAAGTGGGCAGTGCTGCAGAGAGACAGCTGTGCCCAGGAGCAGCTCTTCTGCACAGCACAGCGCAGCAGGGCTGAGGAAATGAACTGCAGGTGTCATGAGGAGAGAAGAGAAAGAAGAGAGAGATTACAGGATGTATGGGCTGTGAGCAGGCTGAGATCTCACTGCAGGAGGATTGCTCACAGCTCTTGACAAGGTAAGTCTCTGAATGCAGGCAATGCAGCTGCTTTTCCTGGAGGTATCACTGAATTTGAGACAACCCATAGCAGATCAGGCTGAAGACACACCATGTTTCCTAACTGTGGGGAAGAAAATGCTCCAGCCGAGGGTTTCCGTGCTGCAGCATCAGAGCACAGCCCTCAGTTCTGCGTGTCCCAGGACGGCTGCAGGCTGTGCAGCCGGGGGTGCAGCCGGGTGCCCAGGGCTGTGGTGCAGAGCAGGGTCCCTGCTGTGCCCCAGGGGCTGTGTGCCGGGGCAGGGACTCTGCCGCCTGCCAGGCTCAGCACTCAGCCTGCCCGGGGAGCTGCCCAGGGCGCTGCGGGGAGACGTGTGGGGGGAAGGAGCCCCCCGGCAGGGCAGGGGCCTTCTGCTGCCACAGCTGCTGCCTGGGGCAGGGGGATCACAGCTACACTGCACCACAGAATGTTTTCAAAGGCACTTTGCAAGAGGAGAGTCAAGGCAGGGATTTTTCTGTTATATTCTTAGGGAAGCAAAAAAGGATTGGAGGCTGAAATCTAAAAGGTGCTCTAAACTTTGAACACATCCCTGAGACTCCTGAATTATACTCTAATCAATCATTTCTTTTGTATACAGTCACACAGAATGTGCTTTCAGCGTCTCCTTTCTCAAAGGACGGAACCAGTTGAAATTATTGTCGTTTTCTGCAGACATGAATAATGCACTTATCCTTCAAATAGGAAGCTTTCTCGAAAAGAAATTGAAGGGCACAGAGGTTGGGATGCTGGGCTCTAAGTGCACTTGGTGTAAGGATATGTGACATGGAAACAGATGAAAATATCCAGGAAGTAGGGATAAAATAAGAAAAATAGAGGAAAGAAAAAGTTTTATTAGCCGCTTCTGCTTATGGAATGCTGAGCTTCATGAAATCAGTTTCAGGGAATGGAGCAAATGAACATGGTCCTAAAAGAAAGAAAAGTTTTTATAGTATAGCAGGAGGTGTGACTGTGAGAACTGCCTTGTCATTATCTTCTGCACCCTGAACAGGACTCCATGCCCAGGAACCGCAGATGCCCAACAGCAGCTCCATCAGCGAGTTCCTCCTCCTGGCGTTGGCAGACACGCGGCAGCTGCAGCTCCTGCACTTCTGGCTCTTGCTGGGCATCTACCTGGCTGCCCTCCTGGGCAACGGCCTCATCAGCACAGCCGTAGCCTGCGACCACCGCCTGCACACCCCCATGTACTTCTTCCTCCTCAACCTCGCCCTCCTCGACCTGGGCTGCATCTCCACCACTGTCCCCAAAGCCATGGCCAATGCCCTCTGGCACACCAGGGCCATCTCCTATGCAGGATGTGCTGCTCAGGTCTTCTTCTTTCTTTTCCTGTTTGGAGCAGAGTATTCCATTTTCACCATCATGTCCTATGACCGCTACGTTGCCATCTGCAAGCCCCTGCACTACGGGACCCTGCTGGGCAGCAGAGCTTGTGCCACCATGGCAGGAGCTGCCTGGGGCACTGGGCTTCTCTATTCCCTACTGCACACTGCCAGTACGTTTTCTCAAGCACTGTGCCGAGGTAAAGTTTTGAACCAGTTCTTCTGTGAAATCCCCCACATCCTCAAGCTCTCCTGCTCAGAATCAGGCTCTCTCAGGGAAGTTGGATTTATAGTGCTTAGTGTTCTTGCCATATATGGGTGTTTTGCTTTCATTCTTTTCTCCTATGTGCAGATCTTCAGGGCCGTGCTGAGGATGCCCTCTGAGCAGGGACGGCACAAAGCCTTCTCCACGTGCCTCCCCCACCTGGTCATGGTCTCCCTCTTTGTCAGCACTGACTTTCTGGCCTACCTGAAACCCCATTCCCTGGTCTCCCCATCACTGGACCTGGTGGTGTCATTTCTGTACTCGGTGGTGCCTCCAACACTGAACCCCCTCATCTACAGCATGAGGAACCAGGAGCTCAAGGATGCAGTGAGGAAAATTATGTCATGGATACGTTTCAGCAGCAATAAACTTCTCATCTGTCTTTACAAATGACTCGCAGCCTTCCTCACTATGGGCCTATTTGTGTTCTTGTATGTTTATAGTATTTATTTATTTATATGAATAGGTGCATTCTTCTTTACTGTTTATATGTATATATATATAATTGTTCTAAGTGGTTATCATGTTCCTAAACATGTGATTGGATTCCTTTCACTTCTACTTGGGCATCACCCTGCTCTCTTTCTCCTGAAGGCCATATGAACTCTGGGTTAGTACTGACTGCCCCACAGCCTCTGTTTGATTCTTCTGAATCTGCAGGGTAAGGAGATGCCAGTGGGCACTGTGGAGGCAGTGGGGATGCAGCAGGAACGGAACGGGAGGCTGGAGGAAGATTCCTCGGGCATACCTGTGCACACATAGTGCCTTTGATAATGGCCCATTGTCATTCCAAGCATTTTGCACACCCCCAGACTCCCAGGGAGAGGTTTTATCAGCACTCTTCCCTGTCCACCTGGGTCTGCTGCCCACTCTGATCAACACGGCCAGCAGAGAGACACCCATCAGTGGCCAAATATATCAGAGGAGGGATGGGGTCTGATGGGAGTTGATGTGGTTGTGAAATTTCCCTGAAGAATCAAGTATGACCTGGAGCCCTATGACCTTGCTGCTGTTGCTCAGTCCCTGTCCCACGCAGAAGTCCCTGTGACAGTCTCCCACCCCTCATGCTAGCCATAACCCCAAAGACAACCCCGGCACAAGATGAGCGTGCTGTGTGGTAGATGGAGCACCAGGATCTGGTTGTGACTATGGGCAGAATGAGCCTTCTGCTCAGTCCACTGCAAGGATGGCAGCCTCTGAGAGCTCACAAGGCGAAGGAGCTGGCAGAGGTGATCCTGGGGCCCTGCAGACCACCCCATGCCCGTGGGGCCACAAAGCAGGGTCCCTCAGGGCACAGACCCAGCAAGGCTTCCTGTTGCATGAACAGAAAGGAGACACTGTTGAAGGAAGCTACCACCAGCCCCAGACCTCACACCAGTGATTCCCAACAACACTATCACCGTAATCTGCTGAGGGCTGATGGCTGAAATGGGGCCATTCCACTTTCTTACTGGGCTCAGTGCCTGCACTGGGGAATGGGCAGCCTGGCTCAGACCCTCTCCTGGCCCAGAGCTCAGCAGAGCTCAGAAGAGGGCTGGCTGTGTGCTGTATGGGACATACTGGGGACCCGCAAATCACCTGGAACTCAGCTTTCTCTGCAGGTTTCTCTGCACACTTGGGAACAGCTATTGAATTTGGCGTCCCTTTCACCTTAATATATTAATTGAAACTACACCTAACCCACGACACATTTGACCAATATTTTATATAATTTAAAAGATTTCCAACACAGAAATCAGCTCAGTGTCAGTTAAGATTTCACATCCCTCTTATTCCTCACCTATATACTGTAATTGAAGTGATTTCCTATGTCTGTACTTCAGTTTTGTTCTCATGTCCTGAGCTCCTTTCCTAATATTTATCAGTAACTTCCTAAATTACCCCTGTGTAGCAGTTAGTTATTTCTGTTCTTGCTGTAAGACCCGGCCTGTTGTGTCACTGCAGCTCAGGTAATGATTCTCATCTGAATGCTTTGGTCACTGCTGAACTGCAGGCCATACCAATAACAGCTCTCTGGATACTGAAGTGAAGGTTGCTAAGTTACAGAAACACACTAATCTACCAGGTGCCAGCTGTAAGCAAAGAAACAATCCAATAAAGAATTTCTTTGTGTGTGCAGTAAGAAGATGTATTTTACTGTAGCACAACATCAGTCCTGAGATTTACTGTGTTTTGTTTAGCTCAGTATTTTCCGGATCTAAATACGAAATCAGTATTTTCCTAAATCTTCATTACATTTTGTGTTGTTTTTTGGTCAGAATGATAATTTGGATGCTTTGACAATGCATCAGTTACATAGACCAGTACAAAAATCAATCAGGACTTATGACAGGCCTTTGGCATGATCCCCATCACCTCTTTATCTCTGTGGAGAGATGTGTGAGATGGATTTGAAGGGCGGACTGCTCATTGGATAAGAAATTGGTTGGAAGGTCACAGCCAAAGGACTGTGGTAAATGGCTGTCTGGGAAATGGGCCCCACCAGGTGGAGGCCGATCACTAGTGCTGTCCCCAGGGGTCAGCCTTGGGACCAGAGCTCTTCAACGCCTAGCAGTGGCATGGATGATGAGATACAGCACACCCTCAGCAACACTGCTGATGTCACCAGGCTGTGTGGTGCAGTTGGCATGACAGAATGAAGGGGTGCCATCCAGAGGGAGGTGGACAGGCTTGAAAAGTGGGCCCAAAGAAACACCATGAGAGTCAATAAGATCAGGTGCAAGGTTTTGCACTTGTGTTGGAACAATCCCAGGTATGAGGGAAGAACTCCTTGAGAGCTGCCCTGCAGGGAAGGACTTGCAGGTCCTGGTAGATGAAAACCTTAACAGGAGCCAGCAGTGTGTTCTTGCAGCCTGAGATGCCAACTGTACTCTGGTCTGCATCAACAGAGAGGTGGCCATCAGAGCAAGGGAGATCATTGTCCTCCTCTACTCTCAGAAGCTCCCATACCGAGAATGAAGTAGAGCTTTCGGAGCAGGTCCAAAGGAAAGCAATGAGGAGGATCAGAGTGCTGGAGGACCTCTCCTAAGATGTCAGGTTGAGGGAGCTGGGAGTAGAAACAACTTGGAGGAGAATGCATTGAAGCCTTCCAGTACTGAAAGAGAGCTTAGAAACAAGAGGGTAGAAACATCTACGCTTTTTACATGAGTATATAGGGATAGCACAAAGAGGATCTGTTGCAAATTAAAAGAGGTGAGATTTAGATTAGAAACTGGGGGGATTTTTTCACTGAGATTGTGGTGAGGTCCTGGCACAGGCAGTCCAGAGAAGTGGTGGATGCTCCATCCCTGGAGGTGTTCAAATCCAGGCTGGATGGGGCCTCGGGCAGCCTGATGTAGTGCCTGATTTAGTGGTTGGCAACGCTGCCTACAGCACGGGGGTAGGAACTAGATGACCTTTGAGATCCCTTCAGTCATAGACTCATGGAATCAGGGAATCAGAGAATCAGAGAATCATAGAATCACCAAGGTTGGAAATGACCCACAGGATCATCCAGTCCAACCATTTGCCCTTCACCAATGGTTCTCGCTAAACCATGACCCTCAACACAACATCCAAACGCTCTTTGAACACCACCAGGCTCGGTGACTCCACCACCTCTCTGGGCAGCCCATTCCAGTGCCTGACCACCCTTTCAGAGAAGCAGTATTTCCTAACGTCCAGCCTGAATCTTCCCTGGCGCAGCTTGAAGTCATTCCCTCTAGTCCTATCACTATTCACATGAGAGAAGAGGCTGACCCCCAGCTCACTACAACCTCCCTTCAGGTAGTTATAGAGAGCAATAAGGTCTCCCCTGAGCCTCCTCTTCTCCAGACTGAACAATCCCAGCTCCTTCAGCCACTCTTCATAAGGCCTGTGCTCCAGACCCCTCCCCAGCTTTGTTGCCCTCCTCTGGACACGCTCCAGGGCCTCCATGTCTTTCTTACAGTGAGGGGCCCAAAACTGGACACAGTACTCAAGGTGCGGCCTCACCAATGCTGAGTACAGGGGGATAATTACTTCCCTGTTCCTGCTGCCCACAGTATTTCTGATACAAGCCAAGATGCCATTGGCCTTCTTGGCCACCTGGGCACACTGCTGGCTCATGTTCAGTCTAGTGTCAGTCAACACCCCCAGGTCCATTTCCTCTACACAGTCTTCCAGCCACTGTGCCCCAAGCCTGTAGCGTTGCCTGGGGTTATTGAGGCCAAAGTGCAGGACCCGGCATTTGGTCTTGTTGAATCCCATCCCATTGGCTTCAGCCCAGCTCTCTAGCCTATCCTGATCCCTCTGTAGGGCCTCACTACCCTCAGGTAGATGAACATTTCAAGCCAACTTGGTGTCATCTGCGAACTTACTGAGGGTGCACTCAATGCCCTCATCAAGGTCATCAATAAAGATATTAGACAGGACAGGCCCCAGCACCGACCCCTGGGGAACACCACTCGTGACCGGTCACTAGTTGGATTTTACTCCATTCACCACCACTCTCTAGGCCCGGCCCTCCAGCCAGTTCCTTACCCAGCCCAGAGTGTATCTGTCCAAGCCATGGACTGCCAGCTTCTGGAGGAGAATACTGTGGGAGACAGTGTCAAAGGCTTTGCTGTAATCTAGGTAGGCTACATCAACAGTATTTGAGCTGTTTGTTGGGCTATTGTGGGTCTCAGGGTTGTCCAAGCAGCATGGACACTCCTGGGGCATGGCTTTCCTGAAGGCCCTGTGCTGCTTTTGGAGCTACATTTGAGTGTGCTGGACAGCCCAGGGAACTGGCATGACACTAGGCTGCTTCTGACGCCATTCACAGAAAACTGAGGTTCCATCAGTTGAAGAATAAGGATATGTGTTATTGCCTTGAACTCCAGAATATGCAGGTGGTGGAGAACAGAGAAAGATCTGGTTCTTCTTTCATGAGCTCAACCATTTAGTCAGCTGTATAACGCAGCATGCTCTATGGAAACAGGTGGAAAAAGGCAGCTTGAGGTGCACTAAACACAGGTGTCTGTTGTCGTTTAGGATGGCCATGAATACCTCTATCCCCTCTCTGGCCCTCGGCTGATGCTCAGGAAGGAGATGTCTAACTCTATTGGGATTTCCCACACAGTTTACAAGCACTAGCACACATCCAGGATCACCCCAGGCACCTTGGTTATCACTGAGTGTCTGCATGAACACTGGAGACCCCACCGAACACAGACCAAACATTCAGATGAGGGGCTCACACACAGACACCATGCCTGCATTGCCTCAGCTGCATCACTGCCCTGCCCAGGGGAAGCCCACCGCTGCCTGTCCTGGTCTGTGTGCTCTTTTTGTTACAGCAAACACTCTCTGATAGGATTAACCATACATCTGGAATGGGTCCATGTCCACTGATCATTTGGTGGTTAATACAGCAGATATCAAAGTACAGTCACAATGCTGTTGTCTTTCAGGGGGTGTTGGCCATGGAGACCCAGAGACATCTCAGGGGAAATGAGTGGGAAGGATAAAAATGACATCCTCTGCTGCTGAGCTGGGTCAGGCTCCTGGGACACAGGGAGCTCATACAAGTGGGCAGTGCCGCAGAGAGACAGCTGTGCCCAGGAGCAGCTCTTCTGCACAGCACAAAAGGGCTGGGGCCATGACCATCAGGAGATGGGGAGGAGAGAAGAAAGAGAGCTTAGATGTTGTGTGGCACAATAGCAGGCTGAGAGGTCACTGGAGGTGCATTTCTCACTATCCTTGACAAGGTAAGTCTTTTGCTCCAGGCAATGTATCTTCTTTTTCCTGGAGGGATCACTAACTCTGGGACATCCCATTAGATATCTGGCTGAAGGTGCTCCATGTTTCTTTACTGTGGAGAAAGACCTGCTCCAGCTGAGGGCTTTGGTGCTTCATTGTCAGAGCACAGCCCTGAGGGCTGTGTGTCCCAGGACGGCTGCAGGCTGTGCAGCCGGGGGTGCAGCCGGGTGCCCAGGGCTGTGGTGCAGAGCAGGGTCCCTGCTGTGCCCCAGGGGCTGTGTGCCGGGGCAGGGACTCTGCCGCCTGCCAGGCTCAGCACTCAGCCTGCCCGGGGAGCTGCCCAGGGCGCTGCGGGGAGACGTGTGGGGGGAAGGAGCCCCCCGGCAGGGCAGGGCAGGGGCCTTCTGCTGCCACAGCTGCTGCCTGGGACAGGGGGATCACAGCTACACTGCATCACAGAATGTTTCCAAATGCACAATGTAAGAGAAGAGACAAGGCAGGGACGTTCCTTTTCCTGTTGTCTGGTTAGGGAAAAGGACTGGAGGCAGAAAACTAAAGGGACAGTCGACTGTGAACAAATCTCTGAGACTCCCAATTTATTCTTAAATCAATTACTTCTTCTGTGTACTGAATGTGCTTTCAGCCTCTCCTTTCTCTAAGGATGGAACCAGCTGAAATCATCATTGCTTTCTGCAGACATGAATAATGCATGTATGCTGCATACAGGCAGCTTTCTCTCAACGAAATTGAAGGGCACAGAGTTTGGGCTTCTGGGCTCTAAGTGAAGTTGGGGTAAAGAAATGAGATATGGAAACAAATGAAAATATACAGGGAGATGGGATAAGATTAGGAAATGAGAGGATGATAAAAGCTCAATAAGCTTCCTCTGCATCTGAAATGCTGAACTTTATGAAATTAAGTTCAAGTAATGGTACTAAAGGAACATTGTCCTAAGAGAATGAAAATATTTTATAGTACAGTGGGATGAGTGATTCAGAGAATTGCCTTGCCTTGTCATTATCTACTACACTCTGAACAGGACTCCATGCCCAGGAACTGCAGATGCCCAACAGCAGCTCCATCAGCGAGTTCCTCCTCCTGGCGTTGGCAGACACGCGGCAGCTGCAGCTCCTGCACTTCTGGCTCTTGCTGGGCATCTACCTGGCTGCCCTCCTGGGCAACGGCCTCATCAGCACAGCCGTAGCCTGCGACCACCGCCTGCACACCCCCATGTACTTCTTCCTCCTCAACCTCGCCCTCCTCGACCTGGGCTGCATCTCCACCACTCTCCCCAAAGCCATGGCCAATGCCCTCTGGGACACCAGGGCCATCTCCTACGCAGGATGTGCTGCACAGGTCTTCTTCTCTCTCCTCTTCATCTCGTCAGAATATTCCCTTCTCACAATCATGTCCTATGACCGCTACGTTGCCATCTGCAAGCCTCTGCACTATGGGAACGTGCTGGGTGGCACAGCTTGTGCCACCATGGCAGCAGCTGCCTGGGGCACTGGGCTTCTCTTTTCACTGCTGCACACTGCCAATACATTTTCACTGCCTCTCTGCCAAGGCAATGCTGTGGATCAGTTCTTCTGTGAAATCCCCCACATCCTCAAGCTCTCTTGCTCAGAATCCGACTACTTCAGGGAAGCTGGGCTTATCATGGCTGGTGTCATCACCTTTTTTGGGTGTTTTGTCTTCATTGTTGTGTCCTATGTGCAGATCTTCAGGGCCGTGCTGAGGATGCCCTCTGAGCAGGGACGGCACAAAGCCTTCTCCACGTGCCTCCCTCACCTGGCTGTGGTCTCCCTGTTTCTCAGCACTGCCATGTTTGCCTACCTGAAGCCGCTCTCCATCTCCTCCCCACCCATGGGCCTGCTGTTTTCATTTCTGTATTCGGTGGTGCCTCCAGCACTGAATCCCCTCATCTATGGCATGAGGAACCAGGAGCTCAAGGGTGCCCTCAGGAAAATACTCCAATATACCCTGTTTCAGCACCAGAAAGATATTCATCATGCTCTCAAGACTACAGAAAATTTAGGAAAAGCCTGATTGATTTTACATGGTGTAGGAAATCAGCGGGAGACAAGTCTCATGCTTTCATGATCAACAAGTCTCAGCTTTATTGAAGCACACGCAGGCATTTATACGATAGTTAATGAGCTACTACATATGCCAAATTGGGTTCTCTTATTGGTTAGTTCTTTACGTGAGAAAGTAACCTTCAACGCTAGATACCGTGACAGTCCTGTGATAAATGCCCGATTGTTTACTGCATACCACTCAATTTTCTTAACTGCAGCATGTTCTTATCACTTCCTTGCTCCTGAGTGAGGGCAGCACAACCTTGCCTGGTTTAATGAGCAGGGCCCTATCTCCTTACCAGCTGCATCCCATCATGGCCCCTCTCCCGGAGCCAGTGCTCCGGGTCCCAAAAGCTCTCCACACTTCCCCCGTTTTCTTTTTGTACGAGCCAGGTTGTATGAATCGCATCTTGAGCCACCTTTTGCTAGCATTACAGTAAACAAAGCATGATTATCAGCATACCAATCACTATCTATAAGAACACACTAGATTTATGTTACACACTTCTACAAAGCATTCCTTGTCAGTAATCTAACAGTAAAGACTACACAGCACACCAGTATTAACTACAGTTTCGATATCCTGATGAATAAAATACCACAGTCCCCACTCTGGATCAATCACTGTACCCGACCCCCACAATTAGTGCACTTCTGAGTCTCGTAACCGCCAATTGCTCCTGGCAGTTCCCAGTGTCCAAGAGACCTTTCTGATGAGATGTTTTCTGCAATCTGCTAAGGGAATACCAGTCGCAGCTCAGGAGTCACGGCACTGTATATGATGTCTTGCACACCATGCGGCTATCGCTCGCCGGAGTCGCTGTTGTTGTCATCGGGTTGAGATGGGTTGCTAATGTTTGGGGTTGGCTTAGTCCATTTACTGGGAACCCATAATGGGCCAGATCCTGTGGAAACACAGCTCTCTCCTGGAAGCCTCCCATGATGTTTACAAAATTCCGATTGATTCCTAATTCACTCAAAGTTTCCACAAACCCTTAACACCGTATAGTGATATTGTTCGGTTATAAACACTTGGGAACAGATCTCACAGAAGCTTGTCCATGTTCCCTTACACGCTTCCATGCAATCAGAACACAGTACTAGATAAACAGGTTGACACTCATTCCCTGAAAGGAACACATCTCACTCACACCACACTCACTCTGACATTTAGAACAAAAAACATAGTTTATACATAATCCACAATGCTGACGACGTCTTTTAGCTTGTATCTTAATAACACTAGTGCATTAGTCAATTAGTTGCAAGTCGTACCCCAGCCGGCAATCTAACCCGTGAGCTCACGTATCTCGGGGGGGGGGGGAGGGGAGCAGGCACGCTCCTTCATACCCTGCGTAGGACGTCTCCTCACGCCTTACGGGCACCCCCTTTTCTATACACATACCTGATACACCAATGGACGGTCCTTGTCTGTCCCTGCAGTGATCGGGTGAGGAAGGGAGACCTTCCAAGAAATCTTGGGGCGCGCCAAAGGTGTCCCCTCTCTCAACCGACCCTGCAGCCGAACAGAGCGGATCTATTCTCGTTGCAAAATTGAGTTGCGGAAATCAGACCCTATATCCGGTAAGGATATAGAGCAGGCATGTGTCTATTGATGTCTATTGATAGTGCAAGGGGGATCACTCCACCTAACTTGCACACCGTCAGGAGAAATTGTGCTATAGATATAGGTCAAACTAATACATAATCAATAGTTGACAGGAATTCAGATACATTTTCATTACGTTCCTGAAAGACACATTTTCATGCAGTATAATGAGACAGAAGAACAGAGGGTAGTGCTGGTGCAGTTCTTATAATTTGCAATTGCTTGCAGCTTGTCTCACAGCACCTGGCACAGCGGTCTCTATCGCAGCTCTGCATTCCTTTCGCCTACTCCCATCATTGTTCTGTGTGAGACAGTGATCCATAGCAGCTGTTTTACTTGCACTGACCCAGGGGGAGAAAAACATGACCTCGCTGGGTCAGCCGTCCATCCACAATTTCCCTGTTCTACTATTGCCTGGCCTGTGGGCGAGTTCGGGATACCCGTACTGTGTTTTACTCCCCATGTTTGCAGAAACTCCCCAAGCCTACGACTAGTGTAGGCTGGGCCACTGTCTGTTTTTATTTGTAGTGATATACCCATAACTGCAAAGCAACAACTGAGATGCCTTTCTACATACATAGCCTTTTCTCCAGGTTGAGCGGTGGCCCACATAAAATGACTATATGTATCTATAGACACGTGTACATATTTCAGCTGCCCGAACTCACCCACATGCATCACATCCATCTGCCTATTTTTGTTAGCTTTAAGTCCCCTGGGGTTAACTCCTAGCCCGAGACCCATACTGCCATTATGGTGGCTGCACACTGGGCACGATCTAACAATTACCTTAGCATCCTCATATGTTATCTGATATTCCCTTCTTAGCCCCTTGGCATTCTGGTGAAACATAGAGTGCGCCTCTCGGGCCAGGACATGCTGGGAGACTAAAGGTCTCTGCGCCAGTGACACCAAGCGATCAGCTCTCGCATTTCCCTCTCCCAAGTCTATCTCCCATTTATGACCTCAAACATGTATTACTGCATATGAGTGCTCCCTAATTCTGATTGCTCTCTGCAACTGCACGAACAGCTCGTACAGCCGCCGATTCTGCACTTTCTTTATGTAGCCCTCCTCTATTTGGTGGCATACTCCAGCTACATAAAGGGAGTCGGTGACCACATTAAGGGGGCCGATTAAGTTCATCATGGCCCATACGACGGCCACCAGCTCCAATGTTTGCAATAAGTCCTTATCATCGGCTGCAATGAGGTGATGTCTCCAGGAGCCGCCCTGCTGCCAGGTCACTGCTGCTGTTCTAGACTTCTGTCCCGCATCCGTGTAAGCCGTGATTGTGTTCTGCAAGGGCGTCTCGTGCTGCTTTGGTATCCGGAGCCAACTCCATTGACCAATCCAATGTAGCGGCACGTTCGGAATCTTTTCCATTGAAACCATACTTCCAGCTCCTAAGAGAGCATCCTGTAACTCTGGACTATGCTGCACATACCATGTCAGAGTGTCCTTCTGCATTGGCAGCTGTACACACACAGGCTCCATACCTATGATTTGCAGGGTACGTTCTCGCCCTTTCTTAATCACTTCTGCCAGGAGTTCAGTTTTTTGAAGAAGTGTTTTTGATTGCTGCAGTGAGGGACAGATCCACTCTAGTACCCATACCTCCCCCGTTTTCTTTTTAGATTGTGCCAACGCTCCTAAAAGGTACTTTGGTCCATACCATACCATAACCTGTATGGGGAGGTCAGGGTCACGTCTCCGAACACTGCCGTGTATAATGCAGTCCATAATCTGATGTAGTAGACGTTTGTGCTGCGATGTCACCGTTACAGGCTGGGCCGGGTCAGTGCCCTGTAACAAAGGTCGCAACGACTCTAAGAGTTCGTTTGGGATGCCCACCACAGGGCTCAACCACTTTAAGTCCCCCAGTAACCTTTGGGCATCATGTAGGGTCTCTATTTTAGTATCCAGTTGCAGTTTCTGTGGGGTTACTATCGTGTTGGTCAGTGTCCATCCTAAGTACTTCCGGGGCGCGGAGAGTTGTACCTTTTCAGGGGCAATCATAAGTCCTTCCCTATTTAGGGTCTTTTCTATTTGCCAAATTTGTTCCTGTGTGAAGGCCTCTGGCTGGGCAAAAAGGATGTCCTCCATGTAATGATAAATGACCATTTGTTTCCATTCTCGCCGGAGTGGTTGTAGAGCATGATCGACATATAGTTGACATCGCGTGGGGCTATTTTTCATCCTTTGAGTTAATACTGTCCATTCAAAACGTTGATCAGGGTGTTCTCGATTCAATGCAGGCAATGTGAAGGCAAATTGTTTAGTGTCCTGAGGGTGCAGCGTAATAGTAAAGAAACAGTCCTTTAAGTCACTAATTAGTAATGGCCAATTGTAAGGTAGCATGGCAGGATTAGGCAGGGCGGGTTGAAGTGCCCCCAATTGAGAGAGCACATTGCGGCCAATTAAGCATTGAACAGTGGGGGGTAGAGGTGCCACCGAGACAGAGGTATGGACTACTTGTTCATCAAGGTGGATTTGCAGGGGAGGTGACTTTTTCGCTAAGGATAGTATGCCTATACCCGTCACTGTGGCTATGGCCGCTTGCAGTGGCCATTGAGGCGGCCAAATTTCTGGGCTCAATATGCTGTTGTCGGCCCCTGTATCTAATAGACCTTGAAGTTTGATTTCTTCCTCTCTGTGTTTAAGTGTCACTGGTTTTTTAGGTCGATCATGCAAATTTAGTGATAGCAATGCTAAGCCCCCTGAGGAGCCAAACCTTTGCTCCCCTCGGGGAGACGATTGACACGGTGTTAAGGCTTTGGTCAATTGCTCTAGGGGTACTAACTGCGCTATCCGTTGCCCTTTCTCAATTTTTATTGGAGGAAACGGGGTGTATACCATAATCTGGATCTCGCCCTGAAAGTCCGCATCTATTACCCCAGGGAGGACAAAAAGTCCGAGCATCGATGCTGAAGAACGCCCCAATAAAAGGGCCCCAACGGCGGTTCCATTTATCATTACTGGTCCCCTGATCCCTGTAGACACCCGCTCAGGTTTTGTGGTCATTAAGGTCATGGTCACTGCAGCTTCCAAGTCCAAGCCGAGGCTTCCTGGTGTGGCTGGTTGCAGGGCTGCTGCTGGCTGGAAACGGCTACTTGTGTCTGCGCGTGGCCGTCGTTTCTTTCTCGTGCTGGGCTGGGGGTTTCCCGACCGGCGTCGACAGGCATTGGTATTGTGGTTGTCCATACGACATGTGTGACACCATGAACCGGTGGCTTGACACTGACGACGCAGATGTCCCATGCTGCCACAGCGATAGCATTTGATGCGACCAGCAACAGGAGATCTCGGGCCTAAATTTGTTGTCGCAGACGCTTGTAAGGATGCAAGAGCTGCTAGCACTTGATTGTGAGAGGTCTCAGCCTGCGCCTTTAAACCTGCCCCTAACTCCATAATAGCCTCAACCAGAAATGCTTGGGGCCCGACCGGCACGCTTGATAGCTTTTCTAGTGCCTCCTCAATAGTCCAATTACTCCTCAAAGTACTCAGAATACTACGTGCTGTTGAATTACAATTTTGGAGCGCGCATTGTTTTAACATCACTCCTCTCATATACTCTGGCACCCCTGCCTTTTCAATAGCCCCGACTACCTTATCTATAAATGCCCCAAAGTCTTCATCTCTACCTTGTCGGATCCTCATATAAAATGGCAATCCATCAGGCACCTTAATCTTGTCCATGGCCTGTCTAGCTAAATACATCGTTTCTCGACATTTATCTGGCCCTAATAATGCTTGGGCTTGTGTTCTGAAAAAAGGCCCTAGCCCTAAGAGTTCTTCGATAGTTACACCATGTAGTGGGTCTCCCGGCTGCCTAGCCTTTGAGACACTCTGATGGCACAGTTCTTGCCAATATGCATTAAACAACAGCTGTTGATGTTGTGAAAGGATCAATTTTGCTATTGCCCGACAATCGGATGGCAGCAATATCTGCGTACTCCAAATATAATCCAATATCTGCTTAGCTGGCTCGCTTTTTACCCCAAACTGACTAACTGTAGATCGTAGCTGCGATAATAATTTCCAATCTAAAGCTGTGATGGTGGCCTGCATCCCTCCCGCAGGATTAGAGGCATATATCACCGGAAACACCATGTGCCGCACGGCCTCCACTGCATCGTTATCCCCCGCCTCCATGCAGGCCCGCGCCAGCACTGCCCAAGCTTCCCGCCTCTCCCGTGCAATGGCCCCCGCTAGGTCACTCTCTGCCCCAGGGATCGGCTCACTGCTCGGAGGGTTTATTGGGCCCATTGTAATAGGCGCAGGTGAACTACCCGGCGCGGCCGTAACTAGGGGCGGGGGTGGGGCGCTTGGCTCCAAACATGCTGACGTGGCGTGCTCCGCGGCTGGCGGCAACACTAAGGTAGTCACTGCGGGGGCAACAGACAATCCGGCCACCCATTGTAATCCTTATTTCTCCCCTGTGCAGCACTGGCCTGTTCCGCTGCCTTTTTTTCTGCTTGGTGCTGCAACAGTTCATTGTGAACTGCTCTCCACAGTTTCCCGCATTTTTTTGCTGTTTTATCATCATCTAACACCGCTTGCCAAATCGCATCCCCAAATTTACGCCATTCTGTAAGGTCATGTACTAAATGTGGGTTTTGAAAAAACCCTTTAGCATAACCATAAGCTAATAACCCGGGGAGTTCCTTATATAAGTCTACTCCCTTAATTTGTCGTTTTCTCAGAAAGCAAGTAAATAAATCATAAGCCGCTTGCCTTTCCATCCCTTATCTGTCAGCGCGCGCTATTGCAGCCTTACAAGGTCTCGGCGGCCCGTATCGGCCAGGCTCTCCGATGAGGTCACCTAGGGCTCGGCACTCCCCTCTGCTTCCCGAGTGCTTTAGCCGTCCTCGCTGCTTTAGGACCCGAACTCCTACGCCGTCCCACCGTGGTGCGCCGTTACTGGATCACGTCGGGGTCACCATTTGTAGGAAATCAGCGGGAGACAAGTCTCATGCTTTCATGATCAACAAGTCTCAGCTTTATTGAAGCACACACAGGCATTTATACCATAGTTAATGAGCTACTACATACGCCAAATTGGGTTCTCTTATTGGTTAGTTCTTGACGTGAGAAAGTAACCTTCAACGCTCGATACCGTGACAGTCCCGTGATGAATGCCCGATTGTTTACCGCATACCACTCAATTTTCTTAACTGCAGCATGTTCTTATCACTTCCTTGCTCCTGAGTGAGGGCAGCACGACCTTGCCTGGTTTAATGAGCAGGGCCCTATCTCCTTACCAGCTGCATCCCATCATGGCTCCTCTCCCGGAGCCAGCGCTCCGGGTCCCAAAAGCTCTCCACAGATTGTCCTATCGATTTCAGAGTTACCTTGAGACTCCTGTTAGACTACCATGCATCTTATGGACGTTGAAGACGTATGTCTTGCTCACTGCAGCCTTGAGCTCCTGGTTCCTCAAACCATAGAGGAGAGGATTCACTGCTGGAGGCACCACTGAATACAGAAATGAAACCAGCAGGTCCAGGGATGGAGAAGAGATGGAGGGGGGTTTCAGATAGGCAAACATGGCTGTGCTGACAAAGAGGGAGACCACGGCCAGGTGAGGAAGGCACGTGGAGAAGGCTTTGTGCCGTCCCTGCTCAGAGGGCATCCTCAGCACGACCCTGAAAATCTGCACATAGGACACAACAATGAAGACAAAATACCCACAGACTAAACAAAGACTAAAATAAATAATCCCAACTTCGCTGAGGTAGTCAGATTTTGAGCAGGAGAGCTTGAGGATCTGGGCAATTTCACAGAAGAACTGATCCACAGCATTGCTTTGGCAGAGAGGTACTGAAAATGCAGTGGCAGTGTGCAGCAAAGCATAGAGAGCCCCAGTGCCCCAGGCAGCTGCTGCCATGGTGGCACAAGCTCTGCTGCCCAGCAGGGTCCCGTAGTGCAGGGGCTTGCAGATGGCAACGTAGCGGTCATAGGACATGATGGTGAGAAGGGAATATTCTGCTGAGAGGAAGAAGACAAAGAAAAAGACCTGTGCAGCACATCCTGCGTAGGAGATGGCCCTGGTGTGCCAGAGGGCATTGGCCATGGCTTTGGGGAGAGTGGTGGAGATGCAGCCCAGGTCGAGGAGGGCGAGGTTGAGGAGGAAGAAGTACATGGGGGTGTGCAGGCGGTGGTCGCAGGCTACGGCTGTGCTGATGAGGCCGTTGCCCAGGAGGGCAGCCAGGTAGATGCCCAGCAAGAGCCAGAAGTGCAGGAGCTGCAGCTGCCGCGTGTCTGCCAACGCCAGGAGGAGGAACTCGCTGATGGAGCTGCTGTTGGGCATCTGGGACTTCTGGGCCCCAGGACCTGTGGGCACAAGAACCTGTCCAAGAAGTAGGAAAGTTAGTGACAAGGCATTCCATGTGGGTAATGTTCATTGTTGTCAGTGATGTGAGCTACATTTCATGCAGTTGGTTTTGCCATGAACACCTCTGCGCTTTTTGTCTCAAGGAAGCTCCTTTGTCCCTTTGTGTACATGGGAACGTGGTGGTGCTGTGGTGATGTTCTCTCCAGAATTTGTCAGATGAAATCACTTCTAATGCAGAAGTGCTTGTCACCATCTGCATTACCAGTGCCAGAAACATGGAGGTTGAAAAGAAAAGTTTTAATGATGTTTTTTTTTTCCTGCAAAGTCTGGTCCCACTCACCACGGCCAGGAAGTGTTTAAGTCCGAAATACTGAGCAGTTCTGCTGCACACATCATGAATGACAGAGAGAGCTGAGAGGCAAAGGGATTCACTGCTGCTTATTTCAAGATAAGGGGAGCGGGTTGGGCTTGTTTCCCCACACTCTGAACATGCAACTTATGGAGACAAAGGGAGAATGTTCTCCCAGGCCCTCCCATGTTACCTTGAAAAGAATGCAGACCCTGCTGAGAGCAGAGGAAACCACTGCCCGTCATGGAATGCTCACCCTTTCTCAGGGGTCCTGAGCAAGGTCTCATCAACACACATCTGGCAAACGACACCTACAATTCATTTCACCAACCCCAGAGCATTTCCTTGCATATAGCATCTCTCCTCTTCATCCCTGCACATTGATCTCCTGACTATGGGAAAATTTGCATGCTGAAGGTCAGCTCACAGCTCTGAAGAAAACCTCAGGGAGATGTGTCCTAAGGATGGCATCTCATTAAGGGAAAGCCAACTCCTTCCCAGCCTCACAGACTGCACTGCCCACAGCCCCAGGCAGTGGCTCTCAGCCCCTGTGCACTGCAGAGGGCGCTGGACACGTGCCTGGGGAGATGCTGCTCTGCTCTGCTGCAGGTCTGGCTGCACAGGAGGTGGTTCGTGCATTGAACCCCATGGCCATGAGGGCAGAGGCATTCTGGGTGGGAGCTTGCTCAGAGGAAGGTGTCTGCACTGAAGGGAGTAGTACGGATTTTTCAGGTGAATTCTTCCTCTGGAAAAAAACTGCTGTTCTTACTTTCCTCTCATTCCCTGATCATAACTCTGATGCCTGCAGATTTTCCTTCCTGGAGATGTTACCCTGTTCCATGTCTTGTACATGTCTGTGCTTACAGACAACAGGTCAGAATGTATGCATTCCTATGCTGTTCAAAGCCCATTCTGTTTGTAGAGCACTACCTAAGTGCATGTTCACGTTTGCAGCTATAAAAGGGAACATAAGGGAGCCACATACAGTTCAGCAAAGTGAATTCATGTTTACAGAAGGTAGAGAGACTGAATGAATTGTGGAATTCTCACTAGATGTACTCAAACTTAATAAATCCTTTTCTATTTCTCAGTCTACATCCTTATGTTCCAGTAGGAGCAGGAAACAGAAAATATGGCAGAAAATTCCTCTGCTGTCTTTAATCATGGAACGTGCATCATGAAGCAGCCTGTGGCGCAGCGTAGCTGTGATCCCCCTGAACCAGGCAGCAGCTGTGGCAGCAGAAGGACCCTGCCCTGCCCTGCCGGGGGCTCCTTCCCCCCACACGTCTCCCCGCAGCGCCCTGGGCAGCTCCCCGGGCAGGCTGAGTGCTGAGCCTGGCAGGCGGCAGAGTCCCTGCCCCGGCACACAGCCCCTGGGGCACAGCAGGGACCCTGCTCTGCACCACAGCCCTGGGCACCCGGCTGCATCCCTGGCTGCATAGCCTGCAGCTGTCCTGGGACACGCAGCTGACAGGGCTGTGCTCTGACACTGCAGCATGGATACACTCAGTTGAAGGAGGTATTCCTCCACAATAAGCAAACAACAGTGTGTCTTCAGCCTAAGAAGTCCTCTTAGTTGAATTCAGATGTGCACAATGAGGTGTCTGTGTGTGAGCCCCTCATCTGACTGCTTGGTCTTTATTCAACAGGGACTGCGTTGCTCACACAGACACACTCAGTGATGCCCAAGGTGCCTGGGCTGATCCTAGTTGTGTGCTGGTGCTTGTAAAGTGTGGTGGAAAATCTCTGAGATAGACACCTCCTTCCTGAGCATCAGCTGAGGGCCAGAAGGGAGGTATTCTTGGCCATCCTAAATGCCACCACAGCCCTGTGCTTAGGGCACCCAGTGTGCCTTTTGCACCTTTCCCCATGGAGCATGTCGTGTTATTCTGCTGACCAAATGCATGAGCTCACAACACAAGAGCCAGATCTTCCTCTCTGCTCGGTCTGTGTCACACTCTGCCATTCAAGGCATTACAAAGCTCTGAAACACTTACATTCTTTCACTGATGACACATCAGTATGTTCGAGGCTCACATTTGAATGGCATCAGAGTAAGTCTAGGGTCATGCCAGTTCCCAGTTGACAGGAGGCTGGCAAATGTTGTCTCATTGTAAGAAAGGAAAAGAAAGATGACATGGGCAATTATGGACCTGTCGGTCTCATTGCGGTGCCTGGTAATATCATGGAGAAAATGATGCGGGGAGTTACTGAAAAACCCCTGAAGGACAGTACTGTCATTGGTCGCAGCCAACACAAGCTCATGAGTGGAAGGTCCTGTTTAACTTAATGTCCTTTAACGACAATGTCACCCATGTAGTTGACCCTGGGAAGCCAGTTGACTGTTATCCTTGAGGATTTCAGTAGCGAGTTTGATACTGTTCCTCACAGTATCCGTCTGGACAAAATGTATGCATTTGGCACAGACAGAAACATAATGGGTGGATGGGTGGGGGCAAAAGGCTTACGGTAAATGGGGTTCCATCAAGCTGTCAGACGGTCACTAGCAGGGTTCCCCAGGGCTCAATTTTAAGGCCACTACTCTTAAATGTTTTTGTGATTGACTTGCATGTAATGCTAGAAGACGTTTTGAGCAAGTTTGCTGATAATAGCAAATTAGAAGGAGTTGTTGTCTCTACTGAGGGTGGAGAGGACTTGCAGAGAGATCTGGACAAGATAGAGAACCGGGCAAGCACCAACCGCATGAAGCATAACAAGAACAAGGGCCTGATTCTGCACCTGGGAAGGCACAACCCTGCACATACACACTGACTGCGGGGTGGGAAACTGGAGAGAAGTTCCACTGAAAGGGACTGGGGGTCCTGGTCAACAGCAAGTTGGGCGTGAGTCAGCAGTGTGCCCAGGCATCCGGGAAGGACAACCGTCCCCTGGGGTGCATTGAGCACAGCACTGCCAGCTGGGTGAGGGAAGGGATTGTCCCTCTCTTCTCTGCACTGCTGCAGCCTCACCTGGAGCACTGGGTGCACTGCTGGGCATCACAGAACATAAAGGACATAAAACTATGGGAGTGTGTCCAAAGGAGAGCACTGGACGAGGACCCCAAGGAAAGGAGTTACAGAACCAAGATTGCTGGAGTTCAAGAAGCATTCAGACAACACTCTCGATGATATGGTCAGCTATTTGGGTGGTTGCATGGAGCCAGAAGTTGGACTTGATAATCCTTGTGTGCTTTCCAGCACAGGATATTTGAGGATTCCATGATAGTGGGTACAAGCATGATCACATTGGAGTCACTGTGCTGTGGCAGTGTATAGGAGCTTACTGACACCTGAGTGATTGTGTTGTCTCAGTGGTGTAGAGAGAAGTGATGTCAGAATTACTGAGTTGTGGCAGTGGTCAGGATTACAGTGATGTCAGAGTCACTGTGCTGTTAAGGGGAGACAAGCTCAGTGAGTTCAGCACCACTGCATTATATCACAGCTGATATGAGCACAG